>NW_013665823.1:793946-800049 GCF_000517525.1 Limulus polyphemus | reverse complement strand
TGTGCAACTAGAGCGAAGATGTAATACCTGTTGGAGTTGCAAGGCGTGGTAGTTCTGGTAGTAAATGATGATGACAAAACCTTGTCGAAACGTTGTACATTTGCTATCATGTTAAACTTATATTAAAGTTTTTCTTCATTACCCATTTAAGCCGTCTCCAGCCATTATAAGTTAAGAGATAGTAAGTGTTTTTGTTTTTTTCCCCGATGTAAAGCGCTAGAGATTCATAGATAATTAAAATGTTCACTTGCATTATAACCCTTTTAACGCTGTGTCAACTCTATAGCCTTTTTATGGAATTCTGTTATTTATTACAGTCTAGCAGAAACGCGCAAACTATTTGCGGTAAAACAAGTACCTTAATTGCAATAGTACTTTTAAATACAGAATTTCTAGTTATTCTTTCAACAAAGACTTTAACAGAATCAAAATTCCTCACTGTGGAAAAAGATATAAAAAGCTGTCCATATGCAAAAACAGGCTTAGGAATATAAATAAAAATTTTGTCAAAAGTCTGTACTTGTGACTTATTTATAATCATACAATATACAAGTCTAATTAGAAACTGTTTTCTCTTCAGTTCAAAAGCAAGGTTTACATCTGATGGGCTTAATATTATTCGCGGAATAAACTCTCTATTTCCTTGAAATTTGCCTGTTATACTTTCATCATCTGTCAACGAAGAAAACAGCTTCCAAAATTTGTTTCATTACAAAGTCCTTGTTTAGGATTCACGTTTCGTAGCAACATTATAAGTCCACTTGTCTTAAGCTTAACATCAGTTAGGCCTTCATTAAAGCACGGCCTATATTCGATAAAAAGATGAATTAACACTGTAACTTGTGTACGTTGTTTGCGTTAGTTTAATTAAAGCTAAATTTACGGTGCTTAAAACTATTAATAAATAAATAGACTTATGATTCTACGATTTAATGTTAGACCTTTTTAAAACTTTGATAAGCTTTTAATATGTCGTTGTACAAAATGTGTACTAAAGTATATTTACATCTGCGTTATGTTTAATTTACATCCGCGCGCATGCGCATTTACATAGTAAGATGCGCACGCATTTCAGAACAGACAAAATCTGAGTATTATTATCAATGATTAAACTTAAAGTACATATTGAGGGGATTTTCTATAAAGTTTTCAAAAGAAAGAAAATGGGTCTCAACGTATTCTGTACTTTATCGTAAATATGATTTTTATACAATGTTATAATGTTAGTTATAAGTCTTGCGAATGCAAGACTCTAAGTAACAAAATAAATTTTGAATTTAATATATCTATATACCACCGTTTTCAAGTATTATTCCATACGCTGAACCTTTAGATACCAGCTCAACCAATTGTTGAAATTTCTCGTTTGTTAATACCACAAGTTTCAGTAGAAATTAGTTTATCGTTTCGTTGATGCTTTAAGTCGCTTCATCAACAGTACGACACTTTATGTCGCACTATCGTCAATTATCACACTAAATCTTAGCTAAAAATCTACCAATTTCTAGTACCTCCATTTTTTACAAACAGAAAAAGATTTGAAGCAAGTGCATTCTACTTACTATTAAAAGAGCTGTAAAAACTCTCTTAAATAAAAAAATTTAAAACTACATTAAAATCTTACACGACTTCAGTTTAATCTTTCTGAAATAAAGCTTCCAACTTACAGTTTATTCTATAGGTTGTTATTTTACAGTAGATTGTTTGTTTGTTTGTAGTTAAGCACAAAGCTACACAAAGGGCTATTTGTGTTCTGCCCACCACGGGTATCGAAACCCGGTTTCTAGCGTTGTAAGTCCGCAGACATGCCGCTGTGCCACTGGTGGGCATTTACAGTAGATAAATATGAATAACTGATTATAAATGCATGTAATGATAAGTAAATGTTAAAATATTAATGTAAATACCTTAGAATAATAATATATTACTGTAATTGAAGTATTGTAGCATATTAATGTAAACACCTAAGAAGAATAATATATTATTGTAATTGAAGTATTGCAGCATATTAATGTAAATACCTTAGAAGAATGATATATTACTGTAATTGAAGTATTGTAGCATAGTGCTTTAGATTTCTGGGCTGATGATGGAACATCCTGCTCGATCCTCGGTTTGTTGCTGAACGCGCCCTGCACTTTCAGATGTGGAGATGTCATAAGTTTGACAGCCAATCTAGTTAGTTGGTTAAGAGTAATGCTCAGGTTTTTGGTGTTGTTGACTTCTTGCTTTCACTTTTACCTTCTATGTGCTGCATGAAGTTCTGTTTAAGTTAAGAATACAAAGTGTCATTACCATACGTCGGAAACAAAGAGCAGAAAAAGGCATAGCGAGTTTTTACGCTGCTGAGCTGCCTAAACGCAACAAAAGCATAACTTTGTCAAGTTATTTTAAGCGTTTATTAGGGAAGGACCATAACAATAAAATCATAATCATCTCAGGTAGAATTTTTGTTTTCATAAATAGATGGATAATGTGACTGAGAACACTGAACACTCCCAGTTGTGAAAAACTTTGGAAGCATCACAATCAATCACAGTTGGAACTAACAATTTATGTTTTTATTAATGTGTTTCAGTTACAATTGCCTCTTCAGCAAATCTCTGATTTATATCTGATTGCAAGCTCAGGTCGGATGGCGTGGCCTAGCGGTTATCGTGTTCAGATTGTGAATTTGAGGGTTCATGGTTCGCAGCTCGTTATTGCACAAAAAACAAGTGCTCCGTAGTTTTGGGCCAGGGTGCGTTATAAGAATGACGGTCAAATCTCACTATTTAATCAACAAGAGTAGCCCAAAAGTCGACAGTGAGTGTTATTGACTAACTGCTTTTCTCTAATCAATCAGTTCAAAATTAGGGACAACTATGCGCAGATAACCTTTGTGTAGCTTTGTCATAAAATTCTGAAATAAACGAACTGGGTTCTTGTTAGAGAACCTGAAGATTTTAATTCTAGATATTAAGAAAAATATTTTAGCAAGCTTTAACGATGTTATCCCAACTTGCAAAATATTATGCCTAGAATACTACTAAATGGTCGTACAAAGGTTTTAAGAAGAAAGTTTTTAGTTAGAAAGTTATTCCGCTTATTAACCATTACGTTCTGGTATTTTACCTTTATGGCTAGGTTTCTTTAAAAAATACATTCTATTCTATTTTTGCCTCTTATAAGGTGTAATAACAAGAAATCAAAAAGATATACAGAAATTAATTTTTTTTAAAGTTGTTATTATACTCGGACAATAAAAAAATAATGATTTGTTCTATAGAATTGTTTCTAAGTTGTGTGTTACTACTTTAAGAAAACGAAGTAATGAACAGATTAAATACTTAATTAGATTCCAAGAAAAAGATTAGTGGAACTATCCATTAGTTTCACTTCTGGTTTATAAGCCCTAATAGTCAGGGATTCTTGAACTCTAAGCACAAAAAAGAATATCAAACGTGAATTGTTGTTGAGAAAGACGCACGTTCAGAAATCCTTGGTCGGAGACGTTGATCCGATATCTTTGTTGTTTAAACAACTAATAACTTTTATGATTTTAGAACCTTTTGTTTAAATTGGAAAACATTTAGAAAATGAAAAGAAATTATAAAACATATCTGAGATGCTGTTGAGCAATTTGAGCTGAGCAATTTGAAAATTGGAAATCTTAAGTATAAGTATTCATGACCTTCATTAGGACGTGTAATAGTGATAGAGCTCATCCACTGTATGCACACTTGAAGCAAAGTCTCGGTGTTATTGGATATAGTTTTAATTGCCTTTTTAACATTATTTACCACAAAATTAAGAGAGAAAAAGCATTGTTAAAAACACAAGTTAAATATTAGTTAATTTGTGTTTTTAAAGGAAACGTTTGTACACTTCTCTTTGAAGTAAAGCCCCGTAAAAGTTTGTCTATGAAAGCAATTAACATGAAAACCAGATTAAGTACATTAAACAAGAGTATCTAAGAAAGAAAAATTAAATTCACTTTTAACAGTAGAATTAATACAGTAGTTATTAAGCTGTGCTGAAATAAAAAGGAGTAACTTGATCATTTTTATTAAACGAGACAAACATGTCATCAATATGCCTAGTGTAATAAAGATATTTGAATTCATCAGGACAGTTAATCAACCACTGCCTTTCACGACAATTTAAGAACAAGTTTGCTAAAGTAGGGGCAAGACAAGATTCAAAATTATTCCATTTACCAGTTCATAAATTTCATTATTCGAAATAAAATATGAGTAATTAATGTCGAATAGAAATATTTATAAACAAAAATAAGTCTTGGAGTAATCATCACGATGTTTTGGTCTTGATAAACATGGTTTGTGGCTAAATCAATAGTTTCATTGGGAATAAGATCAGAGAACAGGAACTCAACATCAAACTTGTTAGAAAAACTAGATTGAGCAAACTAACCAGTTCGATTTGTTAGAATAACAAACTTAGGGGAGGTAAACTCTTTAGAAAAGAATTTTAAATAATTATTCAACTTATGATTGTAAATGTCCCAATGGTTATCATGGGTACTTCAAACTCGTGAGTATCTAGTGACCCATAATGAATACCAGGGTGAGAACTAAAAGGCTGTAAACCATAGTAAATGGAATCTGAAACCTATAAACCAGAATTGAACTTAACAACTAATTCTATTAATCTTCTCTGAATTTAATTTGTCTACTATTTTCACATAAATTATATTCTTATATTTTACAATACACAGAAGGTTATAAAATAAAGAAATTAGTCTTTTGGATATAAATCACCTTAAAAATTGTTAGTTATATTTCCCTTTTCTTTAATACAATAACAATAATGTTTTACACCTATACTTTTATTTATTTCGCATGTTTAAAGTTTTATTTTTTTTTCTCTTAAGAAAGAAATGTCACTATTGCTTATGATCAATGTATATAAGTCTTATTCTCTCTGGGATGTTCTACGGCATTTATATTTGATTGACTGTTTTCATTCGCTTGTTTTCACAACAACATTTCCTTCTATTACTAGATGTCACCCATGTGCAAAAGATGTGAGACCTTAACATTGTCGCTATCCCTGGTGAGACCTGAATGAAGACTGATCACAACAATCTGTAGAAGGTGTCTATATATTATTTAGCAACTAAAATAACAAAATAATTGTTATTGATGGTATTTTGCAAGGACTTTAAAATAGTTCGATATTATTTTGACCGAATAAACTCTTACAGAATAATTAACTACCTTACTTATCGTTGACCTAAACGAATTTCTACATAGCCACGTGGTTAATCTGCTTATTTTGTTTTACAATACCCACTCCTTGTTTTGTTTTTTGTCACTGCGTCTTCTTCCCGAAAAATAGTTTAAAACTTTTCCTATATAGTTAGCAAACATGGAAGAAAGATGTTTTAGTTATAAATGGACTTTAAAATTAGAAGGTCAAAGGGCTTGTGTACCTTGAAACTAAAATACGACGTTTCTTTCTAGATACACAAGTCCATATTTCATTTTAGAAAAAAATGAAATAAGATTTTATACGTCCAATTATCTTACTTTTATGTCAAAGATAAAAAATATCTCAATACAAAATATACATGAACATTATCCAGTGAAATGTTAAATATATGTTTTAAAAATTATCTAATCCTGAAAATAATGTCTGGAAACCAAGATATACGTTGTTATGCTTTAAGATCTGTAAGGGATTAGCATAATTATATTTGTTATTACATAATTCTCTGTCATTTTGTAATTAGCCTAATTATATGTGTTATTACATAATTATCTGTCATTTTGTAATTGGCATAATTATATTTCTTATTACATAATTATCTGTCATTTTGTAATTAGCATAATTATATTTCTTATTACATAATTATCTGTTATTTTGTAATTAGCATAATTATATTTGTTGTTACATAATTATCTGTTATTTTATAATTAGCATAGTTATATCTGTTATTTTTAAAACTAAGAAAGCATCTCACTGCATGCGTTTGTTAAAAAAAAGAGTAGAGAAAAATGTGCTTCACCTCTTTTATTCTTCTTTGAATATGGCCCGGCATGGCCAGGTGGTTAAGGCACTCGACTCGCAATCTGAGGGTCGCAGGTTCGAATCCCTCACA
>NW_013665823.1:781746-792908 GCF_000517525.1 Limulus polyphemus | reverse complement strand
TGGGCTACTCTTTTACCAACGAATAGTGGGATTAACTGTCACATTATAACGCCCCCACGGTTGAAAGGGTGAGCATGTTTGGTGGAACGGGGATTCGAACCCGCAGTCCTCAAACTGCGAGTCGAGCGCCCTAACCACCTGGCCATGCCGGGCCGAATGTGTTCTCATGTGTGGCTGAACATAAATGGTCAGTAAAGAAATGATCCTTCCTTCTCCGAGATGCTGAGTTACTTTTGTAATCGCTACTAGACCGTTTCTCCTGTATTAATGCTCTCCTATAGTTGTATTATTATTATATACACACATATTAAATACCCCAATTATATATTGACAATAATACCAATTAAGAAAAATGCAACATTTCTGCCCAATCACGCGAAAGAACACACACAATAAAATACTATACATCCCTCGCGTTGCGCTGACGCAGTAGAAACAGAGATTCAGGAATATATATTTGTTTGACCTTGCCCGACCTTATCCAAAAAAGTTATGTAGGTTCCTAAACCTTTTTTATTTTGGGTAGGTACTTAGACCTTTTTTATTTTGGCTTTAAGTACTATCCATAGTGTCTTTCAGGTTAACATGTTCATTTCAAGACTCATGCAGCAAAAGAACAGAAAAGAAAAGAAGCTGAACATGGTTTAAACTTACAAATTTAAATGCTTAACTGCTCGATCCGTTTAAACCATACATTAAGCGTTCGTTATTGATATATCGAGAGCATGCAACTTTCACCAATATGTAGCCAACAATATACTGCTTCGAACAAGAGAAAGTATGTATAATCAGTTATACTTGACATAAGACAATCGTATCAGTCTTATTATGCTGCATTTTTTATACTGTCTCCTACGAGTTCTCAGAGACAAATAATGGATAACAACTCCCTTTATTCTCCTGAAGAGGAATAGTCCACTATTCTAAATCACTCGAGTTTTTGAGACTTTTTTAGCCGCGGCATAGCGGCTCATACAACGTCTCTGAGTTTGTTTGTTTTTATTTTTTTTCAAGTACAAACTTTCAGCTCATAGCTCCGTCATCTCTTGACCGATTTGAGATGTAATTACAGTTTCAGACTAAGGAGGTCAAATCCTTTCGATTGATATATTTGACCACGCCCAAGATTTCATAGATTATTTTATTCTAATCCTGCCTAAAATAATTTCAATTTGAGAGTAGGCTGGTAAAGATCCTGATGTGTAACAAAATTGAATCTTGTATACGCGCGCCCCACGCTTGGTATTATCATCATCATTTTGTATTTATTATTTTAAACCATTTTTCACCATCATCCTCGTAAACTGGATTGGATATAGATAGTCCTGGCAGAGTGTGGTTTGAACATGACAGTCTTACGACGGAACGTTTGGGAATGGTATAACTATGCTGCAGGACTATTTTCAAGATTCACGGTTGTCAGATAGGGCACGACTAGATGTGGCGGCACGCTAGCCACTGAACTACGATCGATCCAAAGCAAAGGTAATATTCCTTATTTATTTAATAAGATCAAGAAGCAGTAAGATGTGAAATTGGGCATAATTTCGTTATTTTTGTTCCCTAGCGGTAAGCTTGAAGATCTATAACGATAAAATTAAAGGTTCGAATCTTGCGGTAGGCTTAGTGTTAATAGCCCAATCTAAAATACAAAGTTCTTTGTTTTTATTGTACAACAAAAATTCTTTAGTACAAGTTTTTACATACTGGTTGAAAATTTCAATGGCATTTCTGAAACATTATGAATTAATGAAATAAGTTTGCATAACGTTTTAAATATGCAATATTTTCTGGGAGATGTTAAGCTTTACTAGTGACAAGTAAAGCTAATTTGTTTTAAATATAATGTGTTATGAGTGAATTAGCCCAGTCTTCACGCGCATACTTAAACCTAAACTCTAATGTTATAATTATTTTGTATTAAAATGTACAAATTAGCCAAATGGGTTTAATAAATTCTTTTAAAATTAAAATACGAATTAAGAAATTTCAAGTCTTGTGGCCTAAAATAAAGACCATATAAAAGTAGATAATATCTTCTTCATTGAGCATCTTACCCAAAAACATTCCATTCACACGTTCATGAGATCTGTTAAAGTCAAATAAATATCTTTTCTTCCCTTAATCCTTCACTTGTACGCTAACATTAACAGCGACCTGATTTGCTCTGTCTCAAGAACAAGGATAACGTCAATTAAACTGGCCTTTTGCAGCTTATCTTTACAGAACAGCAGCTTTTGCTGTAACTAAGGTTTCTAAAGGAAATGTTAATTATACACGTTGTTGTCTACTTCAATCTCATCTCATTTAAGGGTTTAGGATTTAGAAATTTGGTACCAATTTTAAAAACCGAACAATTTAAGTGTTATTACAGTAACTAGAAAAGTAATTTACAGTAATTCTACAATATAAATGTAATCGGGATTTGTACTTATCCTTCAGGCTTTTTTCTGTATTTGTGTTTTTATACTTGTTATTTTGTTAGAAAAATAAAACTAAAGAAACTTACAAACACTCTCCGACAAATTGGGTTTCTCTTTTCGACAGCTAAGTCTGTTGTTTTACGTATTGAAATCAAGGAATAACAAATATTCATCAACGCAAAAGTTTATACTAGTGTCAGAGATAATAATGACTATCATAGCGGTGTACTTATTTATCATTTACGAAATCTACACTATATTCGATGGGATTGTGAAATACGTGATATTAGTGGTTGTCGCTGAAGCACGTATTTTAAGACTAAGTTCACTCTTATCTACCTTAGAGCTTATGGTGTGAACACCTTTCTAAACTAACAAAACACGATTACAATCAATTATATTTGTAAAAGGACGTTGCTTGTAAACCTATTATATTTTAAGCACTAAATTTTTATTCAGTCCTTTGATGTTTTTCAAGAAGAAGAGAAGTGTAAAATAGTAAGTCATCTACATTAAGTCCGCCATATCCATTGCCAACGACGTATTTCGCTCGATACAGAGCTCATCAGGCCGGCTGGGACACAAAAACACAGTAGTGTATAAAAAGCTTAATACTAGTGTCTTATGACAAATATAATTAAATATAAATATTCTACCTTAGTTTATTGTAATATTATTACCTAAGTTCAATGATACGAATCATTATATTTCCTAAGTGCACCAGAAAAATGGCAAAAATGTAAATAAGGTGGCAAATGTAATTATGTGGATTATATAAAAAATGTTAAGTTCATGTATCCACAGTAATATCAAGATAAACTTTGGAACAAAGTAAATAAAAGCAGAAAAGCGTCTGTGGTGCACTGATCTTTAAATCTATAATCTATAAATTCAGGAAAACTGTTTTGTGTAAATGACTGTAAAAATCTTCTGAAATTAATAGTTTTGTATTATTCAGCCTTTATACTTAAATAATCCTTTGCTAAAGATATTTCCTCGCTAAGTTTGTCTAATCATTAAAACATGAGAGTACCATTTTTTCTACTTCTATTGCTTTATTTGTTTGTTCAATTTCGTTCGAAACTACTCGGGGGCTATCTGTGCTAACCGTCCCTAACCTTGAAGTTATATACTAGAGGGAATATAGCTAATAAACAAAATCCGCGACCAACTTTCGGACTATTCTTTTGCGGATGAATAGTGGGGTTATCTGTCACAATGTAACGCTCCCAGCTGAAAGGGCGAGTATGTTCAGTGAAGGGATTCGAACCCCCGACCCGGAGATCGCAAGCCAAGTGGCCTAACTAGCAGGGCATGCCAGGCCACTTCTGTTGTAGTACATCACAACTAAAGAAGTTAAACTCGACTTCATGTTGAAATTTAAAAAAAAATTGTAGAAATTATGGCATTAATAAGCTGCGAGGATATCACATACTAAAAAATACACACAATAAATATATTTATTATCTCGTAACAAATAATGGAAACTACGCACACTCAATCGCATATAATCAGACTATAATCATATTCTAAATCAAGAGTATACTAAATCACACTGAAAGATGTGCAGATGTATAGCAGAAAGTGATTTCTCTCTTGGAGTTTTGGTGATTAATGTCAGCGGAACGTTATATGAAAGCGGAAATCAAATCAAATAAAACATCATTGACTTTAAGAATCACAACTTAAACTAAGTGATATTTGAGATATTGATATGATAATGCACTTAAAATCATGTTTGTCAATGTTTGCCGAATTACAGCGAAAGTATAGCATATCCATTAGAGCAAAGTTTTATAACATTATGTTTGTTTTTACTTCTTTTGGAGTTGATATAGAAAGGCTCGATAACATAACAATTTGTATGCTCTAATTTCATTATTATAAACGCCGCAATGAAGAGTTAAATTGTATTTTTCACTTTACCAAAAACAAGATGAAAAATACAAATATTGTCATGAAAGAGCTTGAAAGTCAAAAATCTTTAAAAAGTCAAATATACAACGTTTTTAAAACCAAATATCTTAACCATTAATTATTTCATTTTAAATCTGACATGCTATAGTCTAGTTCAAATGACATTCTCCAATGGCTTGTTTGTTTAGAATGTTCATGCAGAGCTACACAGGAACTATCTGCCCACAAACGACTCTAGGCCGGGCATGGCCAGGTGGTGAAGGTATTCGACTCGCAATCTGTGGGTCGCGGGTTCGAATCCCCGTCACACCAAACATGATCGCCCTTTCAGCCGTGGGGGGGGCGTTATAATGTGACGGTCAATCCCACTATTCGTTGGTAAAAGAGTAGCCCAAGAGCTGGCGGTGGGTGGTAATGACTAGCTGCCTTCCCTCTAGTTTTACACTGCAAAATTAGGGACGGCTAGCGCAGATAGCCCTCGTGTAGCTTTGCGCGAAATTCAAAAGCAAACAAACAAAGGAGTCTAATTTTGAATTGATAGACTAGATGGAAGGCAGGTAGTAAGCAGCATCCACCGTCACTCTTGGGAGGCTCTTGTACGTCACTCTTATAGCACAACTAAGGTCTCAAAGTGTAAATCGTGATTTTGCGACAAGGACACGAACCGTGAACACTTTATTATCTTATAATTATATAATCCTTCCTTCTTACAGAGCTTAATATTATTATATAAATAATATAATAAAACACAGTTATTCTAGGCCTATCTGTTCAGTTGGGTCAATGAGGTTTATTCTAATATTTGAACCCTTAGGCCAGAGTTTCAGCGAGTTTATTTGTTTTTCCTCTAACAAGTAGGTATGTTTAAATAAAAGATGAATCTCTACAGTTCATTTTAGCTCGTGCTATAAACTACTATAGCAGTATTTGTATCTTGTTTTTATGGAAAAATTACTACGGCTATCTGCCGCCGTCCCTAATTTTGAACTACTGACCATAAGGAAAGCAGTAAGTTAGCAACATCCTACCATCCAGACCATAATATTATATCTTATAACGCTTTCCCCCGAAACAGAAGTAATGCTTATATCAACCGTAATTGAACAACACGTTTTCTACTAGTATTTGTTGTTTGTTTGTTTTTTCACTTTTAACTACATCTTATGCGGCACATAGATTAAACAGACAAATCAGAAACCCCCCTAGTTTTAGGCATAGCTGTTCCTAATCTAGAACTAACGTGAGGGGAGTATACCACTTAGCAGCACGACTTCATGTCTGCTCTTAACCGAACAGGGGGACTAGCTTCCACTATTAAAACGCTTCCAAAGCTGAAAATATGGAGCGTATTCGGCAGTATATTACGAGCTCAAACCTTGTACTTTTCATTCCGGAGCCGGCTTTCTAAGCAATAGGTCAAACTCTGCATAATTATGTTTAAATGATCTGAAAGCGTGAAAGATCAAATATATTGAAATTTACACCTAAAAGGTGTGGAGTATATAATAGATCAAAGATACTGCTGTATAACACCTATTATTTTTTAAGATATTGTAATCGCCTAATACAGAAAAAGGTATGTTTAAAAACTGCAAATGTTTCCTTTCATTTTATTTATTTTGTTTGTTTAAAGTTAAGCAGAAAGCTGCACAATGGGCTATTTGTGCTCTGCCCACCACGGGTATCGAAACCCGGTTTCTAGCGTTGTATGTCCGCAGACATACCGCTGTGCCACTGGGGGGGCTATTTATTTTGATAAATGTTTGTTTGTTTGTAATTAAGCACAAAGCTATACAATGGGCTATCTGTGCTCTGCCCACCACGGGTGTCGAAACCCGGATTCTAGCGTTGTAAGTCCGCAGACATAATTTTGATAAATAAATATCATGTTAGAGTTTCACACTCTCATGGTACATTGTGATGTTTCACAATGAAAGTGAAATTCTAATTATACTCGATATAGATTTATTTTTAAAACATTGTAAAGGGAGTCGTCTATTTTTATAACTGACGAGTCATGTTAATAGTACAATAAAAATAGACTACAGAAGTGGGTGATTTTTATAGCAATTGCGGCTTATGCACGTGGAACTTTGCATTTTTTTAATGTGGGGGGCAGGTTGAAATTAAATAATAACAAAAGAAAACTACCTTCTAAAATTTTGAATCACCTGTTCTCATGTGGAGGGTTTATTAATGCTGACCACTAATGTTGGGTTAAACATATTGCATCATATATAGTAATATTATGTTTGACTGTTACAATATTAACTGCAAAAAACGAATTAAAAATTGAGAGTAATTAGAGAGAAATGAAGTAAAACGGTCCCCTTCAGTAAAAGGCCACCCCTGTATATATGATTATATATAACTTTTGCTCACGTGTAAACATAATAGCGGATAGGCGTGAATGCGAATTGTCAAAGCTCAACTTCAATTTCATATTTATGAACAACTTTGATCTAAGGTAGGCACTTTGGATTTTTCATGGTTACGAAGTAGAAATTTGGTTACAAAGTAGAGAATTTCACATTGTCAATTTCAAGTTTTGTTGTTATAATTTGCGATTGCTTTATGATGTGTTTCGTGGTGAACGGCTTTCGCGATCCCTGTCGGTGGCTGTTAAATGATGATTTAAGTTATTTAAATGCAGTTGATAAATGAAACATTTATTTTGAATTGCTATTGTTATTAATTACAAGGGAACCATTTTACCTCATTGTGAGGATTCATTTTGTCCAACCTGATAGTTAAAACGGCCCCTAATCATACGAAGTGCAGTTTTTCAATATATAGAAAAGGTCTATGTCCAATCTTTGTTTGCGGTTTTTTAAACAAGAAATGACTTTTATAAAAAAAAAACATCGATAGTAATTAATAGGCTTAATTACAGTACTAATGGTAGTTTTGTTAATATTATTTGTGTAACCAACAAGTAACTTGGTTGGTGCATATATAGTTTAGAAAAATGTGATTAAAACGTCGGTGGGTCATATGGACCCAGTTGCAATCAATGTTTTAAAATGCATTTCATGCATAATTTGGGGGTGTCTTATGGCGAAAAAGAAAATGAGAGTGGTATGGAAACTATTGTACAAGGATGACACAAAGTCTTATTTTTTGCAAAGCATTATATATGTTCTCTGTATTTCGCTGTAAGTACTAAAATGACAAAATAAATATTTTATGAAAACGCACACATTCTATCTCTACACTATTATCACTGTCGATCAAAAGGACTAATTGTGACTTACAGAATATATATGCATACTTACAAGATTAAGAAAAGAAACGTCAACATGACTGCTTGTTTTGATAAAACGTTAACTGAGAGACATATCATGTCTAAAAGCCAAAGTTGGGCAGGAAATGTTAAGCTACTGTTATAAAAATGTTACGAAAACATGCGTTAAATATTTAAGGTGAAAATAATTCTTAACATACTTTTAACTCTTATTGACCCGAGTATAGTATCTTTATCCATATCCTTTAATTTGTAATAGTTAAGTACAGTAAAACGAGACTGAGAAGATGAATTCAAAGTAGGAAAGTAAACAATAAATCAAATTATCAACATTAACTCAAAGTAGGAACGCAAAATATAAATCAATTTATCAACATTAACTCAAAGTAGGAACGCAAATTTTCCCTCATCATTACACTCACCTTTTGACTGATAGTTTCAAAGCATGAAAGATATGTTTCTTTTGAAGTCTTCTCGTCATAATTTATTGGTTCGTCTTAGATAATGATAAGATAATGTTGACACCGCAGTTCAGGAAAAAAGAAACTAACATCACTGTAATATCTAGACATATCGCATTTGAAGCTTAGTTAATGGTGTGTATAAAAAATGCAACATAAGCATTAGAATTTCATCGTATGAAAACTTTTCAGTCCTTGTCATTTGAAATCTAAACATGCACCAGTTAAAAAATAAAGTTGGGGAAACATGACAGTCCTTGTCACTACGATACGTGGACGTTAGCGGGTGAAATTTAATGTTACAAATTTTGAGGAAACATGACAGTCCTTGTCACTATGATACGTAGAAATCAGCGAGTGAAACTTAATGTTATAAATTCCTAACAGTAATTGTTACTGCTATATGGAAATTAGTGTGTTGAAACTTCGCGATATAAAAGCTTGCAACTCTTGGCACTCTGCTGTCTAGACATGTAACGGGTTGAAGCTTTTAAGGATATGAAACTTTACAGTATTTCTCACTGCAATACCTAGATGTGTAGTGGATTGAAGGTTAAAGGCAGAGAAATTTTGAAAAGTTTATTATTTGGCTTTATTGCCTTGCAAATTAATGCACTGTGCATATGTCATTTTGGTAAACACCCCGAAAATACAAGAGGTCCTTGATACAGTTATATCTTCAATGTGAAGGTACCGTTTTAAATTTCAACTGTGTACGTCATGTAACATAGTTTTTGAGTGTATTTACAATTTGAACGTATATTCATTTGCATTAGTTACGAAAAACATATTTAGTTAGCTTGCATTTTTAGGCCGACTATAATAGTGATTAAGATGGGTCAAGATAAAAAAAAAGTTGGAATTCATTTACACATCCTTTATCTATTATTTGTGTTCCTTTCTTCCAAGGATCGAAATTACTTGAATTGCCTTACATTAACAAAGCAAAACATTGTGTTTCTTATTTTTATTTTTAATACTACGCTTCCTTGACTTTAAGTGTTTTGGGGGATTTTTAATCTCTAATTTGTTGATCCACACAAAATTCGACCGTCAAGCGTTTTATATTTATATCTACATGATACGTGATTGATGATTCAATGTACTATATTCTGTATCTGGTCCAACATCCTCGTTCTCTTCTCTTAAACCAAGTTATCCGTCTTCATGCTTCAGTCATCATCTTCGCTGTCACTCTATTAATGACTCCAGCCCCTTTTTCAGAGAGTGGGAGGATGAATGTAAGCTATAAACTAATGACTACTGCAACGTCGCTAAGCTGGCTGCGCTCCAGGTAATACACCCAAGTTACGGATGTTGCTTTCACTCAGTCAAGTCTTAGCGGACACTGGCTTACTAAAAACACTGGCTATTTGATATTGTATTTTAGAACCTGCCAATTACTGTAACGTTTACTTCCGAGACAAGATCGAGAATTCATAACGCTATGAAGTAAATATTCGGTCGACTTAGATATGTCAATACTCCTACACACAGGAATTTGTTTGTTTGTTATTAATTAAGCACAAAGCTACACAATGGGCTATCTGTGCTCTGCTCACCACGGGTATCGAAACCCGGATTCTAGCGTTGTAAATCCGCAGACATACCGCTGTGCTACTGGGGGCCAAACAAGAACTCATTACAAGTTATTTAGTAACAACATTAGGGAAGATTTGCATTAAACACAAATGAAAGAGTTTTGGTTGAGGTAATTTGTTTCTAATTAAGCACAAAACTACACAATGGGCTATCTGTGCTCTGCCCACCACGAGTATCGAAACCCGGATTCTAGCGTTGTAAGTCCGCAGACATACCACTGCGCCACTTAGGGGCGGTTGAGGTAAACAGACAACAAATCAAGGGTACAAAACAATCAATTTGAATCTAAAGCAGAATCAGCACATATACATGGAAATTTATTCCGAAGTATTACAATTGCTACAGTCAAAGTTTCAATCAGTTGATAAAAGTAATAAATAAGATCAAAGAAAGGCCTTACGCCTATTAAGTCTGTAACAATATTATGAGCATGGTACAGAAGTATAACATTTTGAGCTTCAGTTTCATGTCTGGTTTTAACATGATTTCATGGATGAGTGACGTAAAATGTAAAATTAATTAGAATGCGACTCAAATATTTTTATAATATAGCTTAAACATATTAATATTTTACACAATTTCATTTTCAGCATAAGATTAACATTTTTGTAATTGTATGTGCAAAACACAGTACAAACATCGTGAACCACGATAGTGGTTCATAATAGGGATCGCAATAGGGGCAGAATGATAGTATATTGCCAATGAACAGGTATTACAAACTGTAAATGTAGTGATAATCGTCTTTTAATTTCGTCCAGTACTTCCTATTTACACTTAAGACATATGAACTCAGTTTCGATCAACTGCTAAAATGAGGCTTGAAGTAACCTAGGTAATTCGGTTCTGTTGTCTTCTACAGTAAATACCAATTGTCATAAATTATTTTGGATCCTCACAGATATTTACGTAGACATATTATTCGTCTGATGTGAAGCCGTACATTAATATTGTCACATGCCAGATAAAGCTCCAACAGATTTTGCCAGATGCTCTTACCATGGGAGAAGCTTGTGAGCAGAGTCTTGTATCGTTTTTTGTGTACCCTAATTCATATGGATTACTTTATTTACAGTGGTTTTGTTTATTTGTTTGTGTTGTCAAGAGCAACGCTACACAATGGGGTATTTTTGCAGTTCTCACCACGGGTATCGAAACACGGTTTTTAGCGTTACTAATCTACAGGCTTACTGCTGACTGACTGGGAAATAAGCTTGTTTACAGTTCGTACTTAGCCTGCAATGAATCACTTTTTTTATTAGGTTACTTCTGTGGAATAATGTTTAACTTTCTTCACTACCACCGATGTGAAATTAGTAGCTGATCATAGAATAGCCTATTTTTTCACTACTGAAATCAACCCTTCCCTTGATGTAACACTAATTAGCTATTTTATTTTTCGACTAAATAGGTAGGTTCCTATTTTCCGAAGTTGATATTAAATATTAGATATCAATTTCTTCGTAACGATAATATTTTAGGACCTTGTGCTTTGATATTTGGCAGGATATGAGG
>NW_013665823.1:776225-780770 GCF_000517525.1 Limulus polyphemus | reverse complement strand
AAGAGCAACGCTACACAATGGGGTATTTGTGCAGTTCTCACCACGGGTATCGAAACACAGTTTTTAGCGTTATTAATCTACAGGCTTACTGCTGACTGACTGGGAAGTAAGCTTGTTTACAGTTCGTACTTAACCTGTAATGAATCACTTTTTTATTGGGTTACTTCTGTGGAATAATGTTTAACTTTCTTCACTACCACCGTGATGAAATTAGTAGCTGATCATAGAATAGCCTATTTTTTCACTACTGAAATCAACCCTTCCCTTGATGTAACACTAATTAGCTATACGTATTACCAAGTTGATTTTTATTTTTAGACTAAATAGGTAGGTTCCTATTTTCCGAAGTTGATATTAAGTATTAGATATCAATTTCTTCGTGACGATAATATTTTAGGACCTTGTGCTTTGATATTTGCAGGATATGAGGCATTTTAATTGTAGTTCTGTAAAAGGTCATGACATGCGCACTTTGACCAACTCGCAGAGAGAGAGAGGTAATTCGTAATGCGTAGAAAATTTGCGAAATCTAAAATTACAATAAAATAACTAATAACCAGAGCGTTTTCTGAAATTTATTGTTTTGTTAATTTTCGCACAAAGCTACTCGGAATCTCTCTGCACGAGCCGTCCCTGATTTTGAGCTGGTCAACACCACCTACATTAAACTCTCGGGCTACTCTGATCAAATTTGATATTTGACCATTACTCTTATAACCCAGCTCCAAATTGCAAGCTCGGTTTGTTTTTTTTCCGGCAGTAACTGGGAATGAACGACGAAATTTCGGATCCATAGTCCAGTACACTAACCATTAAGCTTTGCTCAGCTCGCTTTCAGAAAGTAGACTTCCTTCAAAAGTATGAAAGGATAGCGATAGTATTCCGATTATTGAGTTTACTTGACTTTTTTCATTTGCTTGATTTTTTTTTTTGTATTTTGTCATCTACAGAAACTTGAAAAGCTAACATGCTAAGAAAATCACTTTCACTCTGTTCGCTAAAGGTCATGGCTATGCAATAAAGAAAAACCACACATTAGCTCATATACGCCCCCAAGTGGCACAGCGGTATGCTTGCGGACTTACAACGCTATAATCCGGGTTTCGATACCCGCGGTGGGCAGAGTACCTATAGCCCATTGTGTTGCTTTGTGCTTAACTTCAAACAAAAAAAACAAAAGCTCTCATACAAGAATGTTGCTTCCGAGCTCTAGAATATTAATGTTTTCTTTGATATGAATCAGATCTACATTGATTATAACCTAGATAGACGAATGGTCTTCGCGAGATCTAAGTTTCCACCCAAATTTGGTCAAAATTCATCAGTTTTAATCCAAGTTTCGGCAGTGTCTAGAATCTGTTGGTTGAAATGTTTATGAACATTTTCTGTCGTTTCTCTTTGTACTGAGACCAAATTTCCGACTCCATGTTAAGTCCTTCATTTGAAGAAGGATTCACTATGTACCGGAAACTTCCTCACATCACAAAGAAAAATGGAAGACGTCCGTCAAATTTGCCCAGGGTTACGGGTTCGTACCCCCGTCACACTAAACATGTTCGCCCTTTCAGCCGTGGGGGCGATATAATGTGACGGTCCATTCTACTATTCGTTGGTAAAAGAGTAACCCAAGAGTTGGCGGTGGGTGGTGATGACTAGCTGCCTTCCCTCTAGTCTTACACTGCTAAATTAGGGACGGCTAGCGCAGATAGCCTTCAAGTAGCTTTGCGCGAAAACAAACCACGAGAAAGAAATAAAATGTGGGACTATCAAGCAAACTTTCGTTTTTAGAAGAAATACACAACTTTATTTTTAATCCCAGCAACTGTCTGAGAAATGCAGTGATTCAAAAACAAACAAATATAAAGCTCCCACTGCTGAAAGGATGATTATGCTCAGTGACGAGATTCGAACCCGCTACTCGCAGATTGAAAGTCAAACGCTCCAATCACTAGCCAGTTTAATTAGGAAATAATCCACAATATTTTAGTGATTATTGGCAAAATAGTTTGTAATCAATATGAGCAAATTGTTGGTAAAACAGTCTATTATTATATGAGCAGATTATTGGCAAAATAGTTTATAATCAATATGAGCAAATTGTTGGTAAAACAGTGTATTATTATATGAGCAGATTATTGGCAAAATAGTTTATAATCAATATGAGCAAATTGTTGGTAAAACAGTATTATTATATGAGCAGATTATTGGCAAAATATTTTATAATCAATATGAGCAAACTGTTGGTAAAACAGTGTATTATTATATGAGCAGATTATTGCCAAAATAGTTCATAATCAATATGAGCAAATTGTTGGTAAAATAGTGTATTATTATATGAGCAGATTATTGGCAAAATAGTTTATAATCAATATGAGCAAATTGTTGGTAAAACAGTGTATTATTATATGAGCAGATTATTGGCAGAATAGTTTATAATCAATATGAGTATTTTTTGTGTAAGTGACGGTCAATCCCCCTATTTGTTAATAAAGGGTAACCTAAGAATTGGCAGAGTATATCACTTCTAAATTAAGGACGGCTAGCTCAGTTAATCCTCGAATAGCTTTGCGCGAAATTCAACAAAACAAACAAATCTAACTAAACTATTTCCGTTAGATCTGGTTCAATGTCATAGATGCATTACGGAAAAAAACATTTTGGATTGTAGAGTCCAATGTCTATTGTGACTATATTGATTTTGATATTATCGCGTTCAAAGAGATGAAGTTTCTGACCTATAATGAACAACTAAGTAGAAACTAATGGTTATTAGATGACACACTATTACCTTTCTTCCCATTTTTCAAATATATTAATATTTGAGTAGTTACTCGTTACTCATGGACAGAGAAGAACTAGGTAAACAGAACCCACTCATTGCACTTCGATAGAAGCTGTGCGTGGCCTAGTGGTCAGCGTGCTTGGACTGTGCGTCTGAGGTTCGCAGTCCGTTCTTTCAAACTCGCCCTCGACAATATGTAGAGTAGATAAGTCAAAAGAGTGACAGTCAAATCTCACTATCTGGTCAGAGAAGAGTGGCCCAGACGTTGTTTGCAATGCTTTTGACCAATTCCCTTCCGTCTAGTATGTAAGTTTGAAATTAGTGAATGACGTCTCTGTGCAAGTAGTCCTTTGCGCGAAAATTCTGAAATAAGCAAACAAACACCAAAGAAATAATGTTTCAATAGTATCTGCTCAATGACAAAACACGAAAAATAAAGCAAACATGTTGTTTATTACATTTTAATCCAAATAATGCCTATTTGTTTCCGCCCTCGTTTATCATTATATATATATATATAATATAATTAATTTTTTGGGGTTGAAAAACACACTTACCTAGGTGACATTATAATACTCAACCATAAAGCTCAAATCTTGAAAATACAACGATCAAAGACGTGTCTCCATAGACAGCAATTTCGATCCTAAAGTATGAAGGACTTAATAAATAAATAAGTGAGCATGCGAGGTGCCTAGCGGGTTTTATGAAGTATACTAGAGCGCATTTGTAAAATCAGCTTTTATCTTCAGATGTTTTCTATTTTGTTATCAAACCTACGGGTGCCTTGGACAACTATAGTAGATAAGTTTTATAAAAGTGAGATTAGTTGTGCATGAAAAAAAAAATCGTATCACTAGGATTGTTAGCCACAGGGGAGTGGTAAAGAAACTGAGAAATGGAAAATTATATCACTTGAGAAAGTAGTAGTTTGCGTTGAGCCGAAAAAAGTGTCTATCTCATTGATTTTGAAAGGAGTTTTCTCATCGAAACTGCCCCCCCCCCAGTGGCACAGCGGTATATCTGCGGAGTTATAACGCTAGAATCCAGGTTTCGATACCCGTGGTGGACAGAGCACAGATAGCCCATTGTATAGCTTTGTGCTTAATTACAAACAAACTCATCGAAACTAAAGCGACTATAAAATATTCATGAACGTTGTCATTTCCACCATAATAGCTAGGTGCTTATCGTTGTTAAAGCATTGACAGTTTCAACATATTTAATTGGTTCATAGCTATAAAATATTAACGGCTTCATTTTATTTGTTTAAACACTCCTCTAAGATTTTGTCTTTAAAATATATCAGTTTACATGGAGTGTTTTTGTAATTGTTTTCTTGTGAATTCATTACTAAACGGGGGCCCGGCATGGCCAGGTGGTTAGGGCACTCGACTCGCAATCTGAGGGTCGCGGGTTCGAATCCCCGTCACACCAATTATGCTCACCCTTTCAGCCGTGGGGACGTTATAATGTGACGGTCAATCCCACTATTAGTTGGTAAAAGAGTAGCCCAAGAGTTAACGGTGGGTGGTGATAACTAGCTGCCTTCCCTCTAGTCTTACACTGCTAAATTAGGGACGGCTAGCGCAGATAGCCCTCGTGTAGCTTTGCGCGAAATTCAAAAGCATTACTAAACATAATTTTTAGCTGATATCAATATACACCTTGTTTGTGGGCGTATGTATAAGCTCAATGGTTTCAGACTATTATCAACTTTTAAATGTTTCGTATGGAATGTATGATATGCTACTTCATGTTAT
>NW_013665823.1:754668-775225 GCF_000517525.1 Limulus polyphemus | reverse complement strand
CCGAAACGTCTAGAAGCATAGGCACTTTAAGGAATTTTACAAAATGTGTTCCACACACTGTCCTTGTAAATCGAAACAAGTTTCGATTAACTCAACCTTTTTAAGCTTTAATAGCGCCATAATCAGTCACGTATCTGAAATTAAAAAAAACTGCAAATCACCCATGGTTCCAGACCTATTGTACACCAAGTATTAATTAGCATGCGAAACGTGGTCACTCAATCACTACTCAGCCAATAGATTCAATGAATTCTATTTTGATTTTGGGCAAGATATAATTTATCCCTCATGCCCCCAGGTGGTTCATCAATAAGTGTAATTTAATTAATGTGGAATTTAATCCAGTCAACATGCGTATGTGATATTATACACGTTATTCCTTTTTTACGTAATCCTTATCGAAACATTAAAACAAAGCAAAGAGTCAGTCAATACTGATAAAGAAAACTGTCTCTGTAGCCAGCTGTAGACTAGATTCAACAATCTTCAGGTCTTATCTATTCTGCAGGTTTGATGAGAAATGAAAAAATAAAGTTCCCGTATGTTTTGAGAGAAAGATCTTCTATTAGCGTGGCTTTGAGTAGGTGAAGTTTATCAAGGAGTAGGCGAACTATTTCTTTCGAAAACGTAGATCGTTGTCCACATTTATCATATAATTAGGAATTCGTGATTTATACAGTTAATTGCTCAGCGATGATTTATCCTAGTGTACTTGGTGTTTCAAAAGAAGACTGAGAAAATAATTTATGTGTGATTAATTACATTTGGTGTTCAACAGGACTCTATCAGTTACATTGAGGCATTGTACTTTATTTTCTTAATTACGCTTTACTACTCATCCGAATTTAGGTTTAGATTTAGAAGCTGTATAAAGTTATATCTTTTTAGTTCGTCACAACCTGTAAAAAGCATGGAAAAATAGAAAGACAAGTACACCTTATTAGGTTTATATTAGAACAACCCTACTTATGCTATGCTATGCCTTTCTTAATTGGATATTAGGGTCTGATAGTCCTAGGAAATGATAGATTTACGAGGGATTTTTAGGCCTACATAACGTATACTTCAATTTCTCGGTTAAACGTGTTGAATTAATTTAATTTATTTTTGTATAATGTCTAGATAGACGATGGAAGCTATACATATATTATGGATTATGTACTATCTTCTATTGTGGGATTATCATGTGGGCAGGTCTAAGCAGGTCCATCTATACATTGATTTTGTAATCAATAAAGTGAAAGCGGAATTAGGCTCGTTCTCTTAAGTTAACGAGCATCTCCCTGCCGGCTTAGAGGAACGGCAGTGCTTTTTGTCTGTATCTTATTTGTCTTTGTTTCCGATTTTCTGAATGGTATTGTTTGCTTTAATTCTGGAATTTTCGACTCTATGTTGGATCACCGTTTAGTTCTGTATATAGTGTTTTAGCTCACTATATCGATAGCAGGGTATAAATGTTATATGTGTAGAGTACCAGCTATACTGCTGTACGGTCTAGTTGGTATAATCTTATTCGACACGATTTTCATTTAGAGAGACATAGTCATGTCGTCTGAAATAGTAAATAGAGGTTTAAAATGGCTATTAATTAACAATATTCAAAATACTTTAGTTTTCTTAATGTTTAAAACTATAGTTTTATCTCTTACGACATTTATATGAACGAGACATGTTTCAGATTTCAGACATACAACGTTGACAATCTTCGATTTCTTTGAAATATGACACAAGCGTCTGAGGAGGATCAACCATTTCTTTGTTTCTATCTCTGTCTACCTATTTCATCCCTTTGATATCTTAAATACAGTTAATTATTGTCATGTGATCAACATTAGTAAATATTGTTTGACGAGATATATGGTTCTCTGGTGGAATAGTGTGTGTGTAATAAAAACTTTAATATTTCACACACACACACTGGTATTAACATAAATCTAAACATCGACGTGCTGAAAAAAAACGTCAATACGGAAGCCCAGTTTTTATAATAATACACTGAATAACATAGGGGATTATTCTTCTCTGCTTTGATAGCCGGGAAAAATATCGTATCAATGTTTCCAAATTGTCAAGGCCGTTGCCATGAGTTCAGCAGATCTTTGTAGACGACAATTTTCTTGCAGCACGGCAAAACAAAACACACAAAAAAAACGCTGATTCATCTAGGCCTAATTTACAGACAATGTCTGAAATCTCACAAGCATTCTAGGCAAATTTTATACGTTTATTAATGCATAATGGTGATTTGTCACATTTTGAAAATTAAACAATTTATAAATATTATTTATTTATTATTGATTATTAAAATTTTCAATGGAATGTTAAACTTTAAGGTTTATGTGTAGGCCCGGGGATGTAGGCTAAATATACTATGTGACAGCGCTAATGATTCATGTGTTAGTAAAACTGAAAACAGAAGATGTGGTAGAATAAAACCATTATTGACTGGTGATTTCGGGCAACAGATAATTTGTTACGCTCATAACCAGTCAATAATTGCTCATTATTAGCCTTTAATATTTAACATCAAGGCCCAGGTTGAAGCCTCGTTGCCGCAAAAAACATACACTTTGTGGCTATGGGAGCGTTATGAGACTAGAAATCAATTTCCATTGGCTGTTACAAAATACGTATAAAACTTTATTGACTGTAATTTATCAGAATTATTGAAGTATTACTTCCTGAACTTGTTTTCCACTATTTGTGTGTATCCAATAAAATTATGAAAAGAGCAGTAACTTTCTCTCTCATTAAGAAACAAACACTATTTGTATAAAAAGAAGCCCAAAACAACTAACCTTTGAAGTGCAACTAGTTCAGACACGTTCGACTACAATACACCAATAACTGCGCATCTCAGAAATACTTGTATCTTCTGAGCTTGCTCCTTTTTTCTGCATTGAGCTATCAATTAATTCTCAGGTTAACTGGTGCTCCGTGTTTTTTTAGATATATAGGCACAAATGGTCACATTCATTCTCTAGTTATCGCTGTTTAACGAACGTTTGCTGTCAAATGTGCATCTATAATCATAAATTGGAGCAAATTGTGATTTACTGATTTTACGAAAAAAGCAAATTAATAACCACAACAGCTTTACTGAGATGCTTGCTGGCGTTAAATAAACAATGCACTGCTATATGGTCTTAAAGGAAGGAATATGCCTAATACAAAATAGTACATTAACCACGTCCACTTCTCTCAGCTTATTACATGTTATTCAACAAACTTTTAAGTACTTTTTTGGTGCACATAAACGATGATAATTTGATTTATCATTTAACGTCACTACACAGATCACAAGACCAATGGAACCAAATGCCGCTTTTGCAATTACTTTGACTCCAGTACTCTACATCTAATCAGAAGATGGAACGAACACTTTGTAATACACCGTTGGAGGAACCAGGGGATCGACTTTTAAATGTTAAGTATGCTCACAATTATCTCGAAAGGCTCGGCGAGTTAAGACGAAAATATGGTAAAAATGCCAACAGTGAAACGTGATTTTCATGATATTTGTTAAATATGACTTAGTAAATTAGTAAAAATGCATTACTGTATATTTATCTTTAATCACGTCTGTCTCATAAGAAACATTCTCACCATTAACAAGTCTGAAGCGTGAAATCCCAAATACCACATCAATTAGAAGTGTGTTGTGTTGTAAAGTAGACATTAACAACATAGGTATGCTGAATATATTAGTTATTGGTATTACTACTGTGTATTCATACCAAAATTACTAAGGCTAATGCCACCCAGTAATACAGCGGTATGGTTTCGATACCCATGGTAGGCAGAGCACAGATAGATTATTGTGTATCTTTGTGCTTAACTTCAAACAAACTAACTAAGGCTAATTACCGACGTTCCTAATTTTAAACTATTGACCAGGAGGAGGCCCAGCATGGCCAGGTGGTTAGGGCGCTCGACTCACAATCTGCGGGTCGCGGTTTCGAATCCCCGTCACACCAAACATGCTCGCCCTTTCAGCCGTGGGGGACGTTATAATGTGACGGTCAATCCCTCTACTCGTTGGTAAAAGAGTAGCCCAAGAGTTGGCGGTGGGTCGAGATGACTAGCTGTCTTCCCTCTAGTCTTACACTGCTAAATTAGGGACGGCTAGCGCAAATAGCCCTCGTGTAGCTTTGCGCGTAATTCAAAAACAAACAAACAAACAGTTGACCAGGAGGAAAGTAGGCAGTCAGTAAAACCCTACCCCCCGCTATCCTGCTAAGGGATTGACTGCCATTCTCATAACGCCCCACTGCTTAAAGTGCGGCCCGACTCGCAAACTCTAACACAGACCCAACCCGTGCTTGAAAAGATTACCTGCACCTTTCAATAATTTTATCCATGATGATTTACTCACAGTTAGCTTTTTATCACACTATCAGATTTCATAACATAAACTCGATTTTAGTCTTACATTTTCACATATCATTACAAACCGCTAAGTATTACAGACTAGGACAGCAATTTTGTTTTATCAATTTTCTCTTAAATTCTTAAATTACCCATTTTAAACCATAGAATTATGACATATTTTGATTTTATTTTTCCTCTTTCCCTGGTGTTGATAAATTATGAATTAATTGCAAGGAAATTTTATCTTAAAAGAAAACGCAATAATCGAACTTCTGTACTAAATGTTGGAGATTTTGCTCTGCTTCTGTTGCCGAATCACTAACGTAAACCTTAATAAACGCTATTCATCATGAACCACGATAGTAGATCATAATAGGGATCGCACAGGAATTTGCTCAAAACTCTAATAGAACATTTGGGAAAATACCACATTAAAAAACAGACTTATTTTTAAAAACACCACTCAAAACCTTCCTTTTCAATAATTAAGACCACCCAAACATTGATAATAAGCAAACTACGTTATTTCATGATGTACATAAAATCAAAGTTTGCCCATTTGTTCATATTATTATTATTATTTATATTATTGTTTCACAAGCCTACAGCCAAATCGGCTGGAGATTTTGTACCAAAACCTAAACAGATATACTATATGAAGCGCTGCGAACGTCCATGACCTATCTAAAAGTTGATCATTTTTCATTGAAAGTTGATTTATGTGGTTATAAAATGTTCTTATACTAGACACGTGGTTACACGAAACCTCAAGCACAAAGCCACCTGGCTCAGTAAATAATTACTTTAAAAGACACGAAGCTCTTTTTAAAGCGATATTTTAGAAGTATTTGTTTTATTTGAAAAAGATGCTTTTCTACTGGTAAAATTTTTTACGCGCTTAGTGGAGATTGTGTCTTACTCTAAGCATATACTTGCCCATTGCTGTGCATTAAAAAAGCCAACATACAAGATAATTAAACAATTGAGAATTTCTCATTTACAAATAGGGATTGCAAAAACGTAAGCAAACAAATCTAGAGACCTACTGCTGACAGTTTGCTCAAGCTACGAATCCCTATTATGACTCCACTATAAGATTATTACAAGTGATATCTACTGTAGTGTGGGATCGCATAATAATTTTGTAAAAAAACTGAGATAGCGTTCTTAAACTTAATTGGACCTCCTTAATTTTGTTCTGCTGCAAAATTTTCTAAGGCCTTCACTTTCTGCCATAAAAAAATCCTGTGTTTTCCTATCGTGGGCGTTAGTTGGAAACTACAACTCGAGCATTTTCTACTGCATTAATTGAAAATTGCCACATGAAAGGATCTCGATTTTGCTGTTGAATATCGTTACTCGAGTTTGCTGTCTCTGCGTGGATTTCCGCGACTACATTTCAGCAAATTTTTAACATTGGTTGATTAGCATAGCAGATTTTCCTACTTTGACGGCTGTAGTAGTTCTTTCTACACTTAGTTGAAATCGTGAGTGCGTATTCAGTGTTTATTACCACTCCATATAGCACTATTTCATACAACTATTGCTATTTTTAAATAGCTGGTGTTGTAAATGTTGTCGATAATTGGCGATCTACGCTAACTGTGTCGCTGTTTTCTAATTTGCTAGCATTATTGTGTTGTTGCAAACACTTGTGCACAGCAGGCTGTTGAAGAACATGCATACTAACCTAACCATGTTAACGAGTCTGTTTACATTGCATTAATCTGTGTTTTGTTATCTTAGAAGAAATGTTATTGCGTTCTGATGAGATTACTTTGTTGCTGCTCGTCTTTTGTTACATTAATTACACTGTAACAATGGTGGAAGCCAGTCATTAAATCTGTGATGATACAATTTTTCCGTTCAATATGGTTCTTTGAGAACAACTTTATATTTTGTTTGTTGTAGTTGCATACCAGAACATGTGTTTATTCTTTGTTGTACATTTGCTATTTATTTTGAATATTCGGTGTGGTGGATGGGTGGAAAAGAAGCTTATGTAGCAGTAAGCTATTGAAAAACATATAACATTCAACTGAACGCACATGCACGTATGTAGCTTAAAATGTATTCTCAATAAATGGACATAAAAAGAATTAAGAAACAAGATTAGTAAAAAATTTTAATTTAAAAAGGGGCAATAGGAATCATCAAATAAAGTACAGAAATAAGTTGAATAAAAATGTAAATATACTATTTTCAAGCCCACAACTAGGAACCCTAAGAAAATGAGCAAACAAGGCCAGAAATAGTGCTATATTACTTTCTCTCGCTACAAATCCCTATTTTGACAATTTATACTAACCTTATAACACATCCTTTGATTAAATGCTTTTTTCTCATTCTTTTTTTTAGAGTAACACTGAGTGTATTGAAGGTATTACCCTATGGATCGGCAAAAATGTTGTGCATATATTTTAATTTTTCCATATACATCCATCAAGCTACCCTTCCCCTGATAAATAGTACAAAATTAGATATGGCTATACCTGAATACTAGAGATCCCTGACCTCGACATTTAGCCCACATGCACATAAGGTGATGTTTAGGTTGAAAACTCCAGTTCCACTTCTTGTAAATACAAAATAAATTAATCATTTTAGTCGGTCAAGAGTATTTTGTGTATGTTTTGTTTAAGTGCAAAGCTACACAATTGACAGTCTAAGCTGTATCCGCTTCGGGGATCAGAGCCTGAATTTTAGCTTACCACAAAGCCACCAGGGGAAGAGGGCGTAAGGAGTTAATATTATATAAAAAACGCCATGGTATAGAAAAATAAGCTATTATTAGTCACAGACACTTTATGAGAATAACTTAGAATGTTTCTTGTATATTCATTTCTTTTACTTGGTTGACGTTTGTAAAACAAGCATAACTAAAATATTTACCAAAAATCAGTGGTGTCCAATTAAAGACGAATAGAACTTACGGGATTTCCTTATAAAAAAAACTTAGTTTTACAGATAAATGTAAATCATCTCATTGTTTTACGCTAATAATCTATAAATATTAACTTGTATACTTGTTGGTGTTGAAAGTTATTCCTGTAGATATTTTTGTCGCATGAATTGCCATTATACAGAAGGTTGAATACGTTATATTCAAACGATTTTGAAAATGCAAATCAAGAAGTCAACAGACAATTATATTTGATATAAAGTCTCGGTGGAACGGAATGTATCAAAACAATATTTTACAGTGACGTTTAGTACGTAGGTGGTGTGATACCACCAGAAATGTATTGCTTTTGGAAAGGGTATGTAACAGCCCTTTCTAACGTATATATTTATACATTCAGATCATAAAGATGTGATCAGATTATGGATTTAGACTTTTCAAGACGGGGATATCTCTTGAACTTAAAAGTATTACAAACAAAGGCACCAGGATCATCCATATAGAGGCCTGCAACAAGTCGTATCCAATTTGTTATAAGCAAATTTCAGCGTCTTCTAACAGGTTGGAATCCACGAACACTAAGGTAAGCGAAAATAGCCGTCGATGTGTTTGTTTGTGTGTTTGTTATTAAGCATAAAGCTACACAATGACCTATCTGTCGGGTATCGAAAATCAGTTTTAGCGTTGTGAGCTTACAGACTTACCGCTGAGCCACTGAGGGGCCGCCGTCGATGTATAGCAAACAGTAGTCTGTTACATATTCAAGAATGATCTTCGTATGCAAAAGCGACACAAGCACGTATACACAAGCTGCTTCCACGACGTATCAGTTCAAACGGCACCTAAGAATGAAACGGGTTTACATGCCATTTCATAAAATGACATGGTGGTCAAGTCATATGAATTTCTGTTCGATCGGATTATTGAAGGAGATCTGAGAAATTGTCGTCCTCGTATAACTAGATGTATTGTGGAAAGATTACAGAGAGAAGAGGTGTGCCATGGATATGGCAGTGTCACTACGGAGTCTTTTGCAATGGGGAAAAAAAACTAAACGTTGCAGGAATTTTGTTTGAAGGAAAATAAAATAACGTGATAGTTGTCCTCTTCCCAACAGGGGTGATCAGGAACAATCGTTCCCCTTCAACCCCGCGCGTGATTTTTTTTTTTTAATTGTGATTGTTTTTCCTTACGTGGATATATTTCTTACAATCGTGTTAATTAGCATTGCAATGGAAACTACTCTGCAGTGCTATTGTCAAGAAACGCGGTCGTCAGATAGAGCATGACTGGGCGTGGCGACATGATGAGACCCTATAATCGTTTTAATATGACCTACTCAACCTCTATAGACATATATACCAAACACAAGCAAGTAAAGTACTTGAAATTTTTATGATCGAAGAAGCTACACAAGCACATGACTTACATTTACTCCAAATAAGAGACTGTATTTAAGTTGTTATCTGCTTTAAATACAATATTATTATCCAAAATAGCTCTAAACAATTCTTATTGACGTTTCACGTTTTTGGTGTTGTACGACAGTTTAATCTCATATTATGAAAACTACTGACTCAATTCTTTATTGTGTGTAATTATGGCCATTATTGTCCGATATCTCAATTTTCGTTTGAGAAAGCTTTAGCAAAAGACAGCAATGTCCATCTTAAACAACACGTCGTGATAACATTTTCAAAAAGATTGGCCTCTAAGACCATATGCCTGGCAAGACCTGGTGGTTAGGGCGCTTGACTCGCAATCAATTATCAACCCCATTACTCGTTGATAAAAAATAGTCCAAGAGTTGGCGGTGGATGGTGTTGACTAGCTACCTTCCATTTATTCTATTACTACTACATTAAGGACTGCAAGCACATATAGCCATTGAGATAGCTTTGCACGAAATTCAAAACAAATCAAACCAATCTAAAACCATACTTAAACAAATGAAATGTACCAACGCTCATGAACGCACAGCCAAGTGATTTCACATTTGCATCGAGCAAAAGGATGACACGAACACTATTTCATTGACCATGATTCGTAGAAAAGTATAACTTGATGCTTTACCTTAATGTATTCATATCTACTTGGCATCCTCGTTATCTAGTTTAGGATCTTCTTCTTGCATAATTTATCCCGTTGCGTCATCCTGAAAGTAGCTCCTTTGTTTCATTGTGCACTTTGTGAAGATATTTCTCCTTATATGAAATTCTTACACCAACCATATAACCCGGATGAAAAGCTTTCTTTACAATCCTCATACCATGTTGTTGTTGAGCAAAATGCTACACAATAGTCTGTCTGTGCTCTCCCCACGGGTATCGAAACCCGAGTTTTAGCGTTATAAGCCGTCAGACTTTCCGCTGATACACCGGGCGCATCATTAGGTAAATACGAGAAGATAACGTGGAAGCTTTATACGCTGCGAAAAATAAGAGTAAGCAACGGTGTGTATATGTTAGGGAGACTAGTTACGCCTACTTTAGTACGTTCTATCCCTGTCATGATTAGGTTCTCACTCCATCAAACTTGTCTGACAGAAAATTTCGGAAAGAAACAATTAACCCTCAGCGGGATATATAGATTATTTTTCCTCTCGGTTTCTGTAACCCACTTTATTTTTATTTTACTTTGTCTATTCTTTTCAACTTCAAGATTCATATAATTTGTGTTTTTTTTATCAGTTATGATTAGATCTGAATGTAAGTGTAAAAATCATTAAACTATTAATAGAAAACAAAGGAACACAGGAGATAATGTAGATTGTGACTTAAAAGAAAACCTGTTATTTCTTTTACTTTACTTTTTAAGTTATAAACTTAAAACTTAATTTATTAGTAAATTGAGTCTGATTAAGTACTAGAGAGATAGTATTTTTCAGTAAAAATAATATAACCGAACCAGATTCTGGGTGTTATAAATGAGGCCACTTCTTAGATATCCACTGTTTTTGCTATTTTGTAGATCGTATGGTACTTACTGTGGCATATTGGATACTATCCCTACATACACCCCCCCAAAAAAACAACAACAAAAAAACACCACCAACAACACTAAACTCTAGACAATGTCTATTTGCCAAGGTGAACATTTATAACTTTATAAGTGAAACAAATCGAAACCAGAGCCTTTGAATTGCTGAAACTGTTAGATATAAGATGAAGATTCAGAAAATATCATCAATTTCTATAAATCCACTCAAGAAAAATAAGAATAGCGGCAGCCTCTAGGGATGTGTTACAGACAAAATCATGCGGATTGGTTTAGAAGAGGTAGATTCTGCTACGTAATATTCTATACTGCTTATTGTAATAGTATCAATTGAAAAGAATCATTTATGTGAACTTTATATCGTGAAAAATTTGTAAAATCAGATAGTTAAATAAAAAACAACAGTTCGTGATAGCACACAATCAACTGATGGAAGTTTAGGGATAAAAATCAACGACTCGTTAGTTCAAACAATGTTCCTACAAACATTGTGGGTGATTCGTGATAAGCTATACATCTGTTCTTTTCTTCAACGGTCAAGGCTGTGTAGAATAAAGTTTTGAACTTTACTTACTTTTTAATTTATAAACTTACTTTTAATTTATAAACGCCATGAGTAGAAGCACGTGCCTTTACTATAAGGGCGAGTTTAAACAACTGCTTGAAGTTTAAGAATAAAATCATATAAGCCAGAATAAATAACAATATAAACCGGAGAAGAGACAAAGTATTAGATTTGTAAAGAAATGAGAGTCTAAGGCTGTTGTTTCTGATTATCGTGAATATCAGAATATCATGGGCGAACATGATTAGTGTTTCTTTTATTAAGCCTATCTTTAACATGAGCGTTGTAATTTGCTTTATCCTAGGATATCTTTTAAATTTAGTTTCCTATCGATCTTCTGAAAAATACCGTCTGTGCTACAATTGACATAATGAGTCTACATTATTTATGGAATAAAATTACCCGTGTGTAAGTATTCAACTAAAATGTCTGTTATATTTTTTGTGAAAACAATAATGTCGTTGTGTATTATTGTTGTAATTTATTTTCTGTAAAAGGAGAAAGTAACATGTAAGAAAAAAGGTCTACTGGTTCTCCTATTCAATAAACAAGGTCCTACTTTAGTCAAAACCACAACGATCTATCACCTAAACGTTTATAATGTGCAGTTTCGTTATTATACCGATTTACTGAAACTGCTTGTTTTGTCGCACGAAAGAAAAGACGGGAAAACTGTATACTACACAGTAGTTTGCTTCCCAGCAGTGTGTTAGAACGCTGAAGGTAAATGTTCTACATATATTCACATATGCATATCTGAAAATCAAAAATAAAGCACCAGTCATAAGTTTAAATTAAACATAACACAGAAGACTAGTTTTGTTATCGTAACAATATGTGATTATAACATAAAAACCTCCCCCTTTGATGTATGTTTTCGGTTATAACATAAAAACCTTCCAGATGTTGTATGCTTTCATAACAATATTTAGTTACAACATAAAAACATTTTCCTTTGTTGTATGTTTTACATATTGTTACGAAAACATACAACAAAGGAAAATGTTTTTATGTTGTAACTAAATATTGTTATGAAAGCATACAACATCTGGAAGGTTTTTATGTTATAGTCACATATTGTTATGGAAACATACAACAAAGGAGAAGGTGTTTATGGTATAATCACATATTGTTTTGTAATTATAATGCAAACAATTATTTACTTCATAAACATTTTCATGATATACGTACACTTCAACTACTGGATACTATTAAACTATCTTAATAAATAATTGCTCATCAAGTGTTGACCAACATTAAAAAATTTGAAATGAGTAGCTTGATCTATTAACGTTTTTATAATATTCCATTTATTTTTATTACCATGTTAAAATTCTGATACCTTTGTTTCAGTTGGATAAAATGTAGTAAGTGACGAGGAAACTTTCAACATCATTTAAAGATAGTTTCAGCATGACTAAAACAACAACAACAACAACAGAAAAACTAGAGGGAATTCAGTAGAGCGCATACCTCCGCTATGCAGCGTTGATCATATTCGCTCTCAAAAAATACAAAAACGTGTCCGTATGTCAGTCGTTATCAATGGAAATTGATCGTTTTTGGCAGAACAATAAAGACTAATATTCTACATATGTTCACCAGGTTTTATAAAATCTAATAATTTTTGACCGAGTTATAGAGTAAAATTGTGTGAAAAATCGTCCTCATGTTAACAGATAGAGATATTGTTTGATTTTCGTGACCTTGTTATGACCTTGACCTTTGAACTTACAAAAACAAACTACTTCTAAGTTGTGTCATAGTCTAAATGTATACCAACTTTCGTCCAAATACATTCAGCCGTTTTTGAGAAATCTTGCTGACAAACACACACACACACACATAGGTGAAAACATAACCTCTGCCACCTCAGTGGCGGAGGTAATGAGAAATTCAAAACATATATGAAGTTACAATCAGCAGTAGAACTGTTCGAAGGCAGTTGCAAGCAATTAATCTATATAGACAAAATGCAGCTAAAAAAATACGAATATTTCACCTGAGAATATAGTCGTGTATATAAACTTTGCAAACAATCAGAAAAATTGGAAAAACAAATGGAGAAATGTGTTAACAATTAACAAAATAATAATTGGAATATTTTTAAACTAAAAAAGATCAGGAAACGTTTGAGTAAGAGCGTGAAAAGAAAACAATAAAAAATATTGATGAGTCTTTCTTTAACGGTATGGAGGTATTCCTCTATCACAAAAGTAGGAGTATGAAAAGTCATCGGGGGTCATAACGTACTGGTTCAACGCGTAGCCGAACTTTCGAAAGAGTCCTGATCTCCTCACTGAGTAAGTATAAAGGTTAATATAGTCATACCTATATATTAAATAATATGCTTTAAAATATTAGATCTAGCAAGAATTACGACAGTTTTATTGGCAATTCGAGAATGAGTTGAATCAATACGTTATAACCCTGTTAGCTATCTTTCTGAAGTACCATAACGTGTTGATCCAAAGCTTGGTCTAAAATTTTGCCAATATGTTGAGTCATTACGTTATGACCCTATTGGATACCAATGTACAGCACCATAACGCGTTTCAGAGAAGCCATGTTTTTGAAAACTACGTTATCATTGGCTTGTTGAAGACATTATACATATGAGTTGAATTAATTATTAATTAGTTATTATCCCGATTGCTTGCCATATGGAAGATGTTGTTAAGCTGTTTTTGGTGTTGTTTGTATAAGACAAAGGCTGTCTGCTGTGTCCATTGTGAGGAATCGAATCACGGATTTTAGCGTTGTAAGTCCGTAAACTTAACACTGTCCCACCGAGGAACATGTTGTAAGCAATTTGCTATTATGAAAAATGAGAAATATCACACATTGTGATTCGTCAAACAATACCCAATAGACAACGTTTGGTTGGCCCTGGCTCGAAATTGAGCCGGATAATAATTCAGAACAAACAGCTTTGCTGAATATAAGTATATGGAGGAAAGTTGAGAGCCGGTGATACAAAAACTAAGACATAGCCAGTTACTTATTTGTAGCACCATATAAGGTTGTAAAATAGAAGACAATCTAAACTGCCAAAACTTCACAGGAAAATGAAAGGAAGTATCTCGATAGTTTGAAAAAGCAAGTAGCATCCCTGCCTGATCGATGTCGTCATATACATAAGGTTAAAGGAAGAACTATTAAATTGTTACTATTCGACGTTTTATATTCCAAAATGAGCATCTTATGCTTACAATTATAATACTGAATATAAATATAGCATCTAAACAGTTATATTTTGCAAAATGAGGCCGGCAGTGGCTAAGTTGTTAGCACGTCGGGCTACTGATAGCAGAGTCCGGTGTTCGAGACGTGATGCCGCTGAATACGCTCTACACTTTCAGTTGTGAGAAGCGTTATAAAAGTAACTGTTAATTCAGTTATGCTGTACAAAGAGCCATACAAAGCCTCTTTGGCGATGAGTGTTGCTAGCAAGCTGCTTTCTCTCTGAATGATATGGTACTGTGACCTGACCTTTTAGCCAATATGTGCATAAGGTGTGTTCATATTAAAAGATTAATTTGCAGTTCTTTTGCATAATCATTTACATGACGAACTCAGGATGACGCAAGGGTATACGTCGAAACATGTTGAGTGTGTATGAGATTAATTTCCAGTTTCATCGGTTTTTTTTCCCACTTTTTATACTGTACAGTAAATTATTATTTTAGTAACTTGGAGACTGAAACCAATCTTATTTTTATAGAATTGTGTATAAAATAATCGTTGTTTTTTGTTGTTTTTTTTTAAGTTTTAGTTTTTAAGATTGAACATTACGCACGTTCCCAAAAAATATTCTAATCTGTTTGAAATATCCCGCCTCTTGTTGTTTGAATTAATCAAGATTTCCAAAACCAGAAATAATTTTACACGATGTAATAAATGATGATATAATGAAAATAACGTAGTGTTGTCACTTGTTTTTGTTAAAAAGATACATTGATTTAACACATAGTTAAGACTTAAAGCACAAAACAGTTAATGATAAGACATATATTTGTACACTTTGCTCAAGCTGACTTCTCAGTAAAAAAAAAAAATTTGCTTGATACCATAATAACAGCATGTACAGAACAGCAAAATGTTTTATATTAAAAACGTGTAATAATATATTTATGAAGACTTTTATGGTATTGGATTTATGGTGCGTGGTTATTTTTTGCTATATACATTCAAATGTTAACGTAAAATAACTGCTATCAACAAAATATTTGAACTTCTGAAATTCAATGGTCTTTCTTTTGAAAGCATTCGAGCAGTAATAGCACTTACCGAGTATGTTTTTAAATCAATCGCATATAAATTTCTCACCTTTATAATTTTATAATTCATTAATTGTTGAAATTCATAGCTTACAGAGCAGTGCAACTTTTTAAACAAGATACGCATAACGTTTGTATTCTACAAACATTACACCGGACAAAATGCGGCTGAGTTGTAGAAGTTTAATTTTATGTGATATGAAAGATGTCATTTCGCACTCTTCCCATACTGATATAAAGTATGTTTCACCGAATTTTATCGATTTCAAGTTTTTAAGAAACCCAGTTCTAACTTAAGAATGAACAAACAAGTGAAGTTTAGACACATCTTAATGGGTCAGGGGGTCTAGCGGTTAGCATGTGGGGTCACAGTTCGAAAAGTCCGGGATGCGAGACGTGATGTTGTTGAACACGCTACGCATTTTCCAATTTTGGACGCATTATAAATGTAACGGTTAATCTCGTTATTCGTTTCAAAGATCTGGACAAAATTTGTGTGGCTTTGGGTGTTGTAGGCTGTTCAGTAATTCAAAATTAGGAACGGCTAAACCCGAACCCTACGAATCTCTGTCTTGGTGACGTGGAAATAAGTTTCGTTCAGATTATAAATTCTAATTCCAATTATTTTTTGTAAAAGAGAAATTCAACCATATAAGTACTCTTTATCACTTTATCCCAGTCTTTGTTATCCATTACTAATAAAAATTCCCCCAATGGGACAGCGATAAATTTACGGGCTGCGCTAAAATACGGGGTTCGAGTTCCAGTGGCGGAAAGAGTGCAGATACCCTATTGTGTAGCCTTTCACAAATAAAACAACAACTTGTAATAAGAAAATGCAAAAAGTATAGATCAAAGCATGATGCCTTTCCAAATCTTTAAAGTCGGAGACTACACAAAGGACGCCCCCCCCTCCCCAAAAAAATGGTTCAGTGGTAAATCTAAAAGCTTTTAACGCTAAAATCAGGGTTTTGATACGCGTGCTGGGCACAGGATAGATAACCCATTGTATAGCTTTATGCTTAACAACAAACAAACAAATACAGAGGACGGGTTAACCGAAATGGAAAGCTATTTTATTTATTACATATTAAATATTACTTAATGACTATCCAGTTTATTAAGACATTTAGTTTTCAGGCCTCAAACATCTCCTATCTACACTCAAGTTTAAATGTTTTTTTTTGTTTGTTTGTTATAGCACAAAATCGAAAATGGGCTACCTGCGCTCTGTGAACCAGAGGAGTCGAACCCCAGTTTTCACCGTTGTAAGCCTGTAAACTTTACGTTGACCCACCGGAATAAAATTACGTACGTAGGTGATATGTATATATTCTTTCTCTGCATCAAAACAATAATATTTTTGATCAAAACTAATAACGCTATCAAACATATATATAAAACGTATTTGTTCACATAGATCATATATTCTTTAACAAATGTAGTTTGATCCTTCTCAGTTCAATTAGTTTCATGTTAGACAACGTTAGCTATCGATGATTTGGTTGTTCCACACCAGACAGTAAAACATACGCTATAGTTATATAACAAACGGTGCGCACCATAGTAACAGGATACTAATAGAACAATTTTTCTTTCCATTTTAGCATTTTCCTTATTGTATCTATGGATCTATCTGTAAATTTTACCTGCTCAAAATTGTAAAAGTTGTACATGTTTTGTATTTTTGTTTTAAACGTTTTCAGAGTTCGAGCACGAGTAATCATGTAATTTAATCTCTCACTTATATAATTTTCGTCCATTGAATTCACGTTGTACAGCTGCAAGTGCGTGTTGAAACCATTGATCAAGTTTATTTGTTTTTTCTAAATTTTCTAAACTTACACGTGACTGTTTCTATCAAAATCATATAGTTTACTAAAATCATTTTTGGGTGATTTAACTACTTGGATGAATTTTTTAGTTCATTGTAATCAACGTAACACTTACTGTTGCATATAAAACAACTATATCGGAAACAAATTTCGACAAATTGGTGGCTTTAATAATATCAAATGAAACCTAAAAACAAGTTAACAAAGAAACACACACCGTTGCCGAGGCTAATAGATGTGGTGTATTTCGTAGCTAAGTATACTAGAGCACACATCCTTACATATACTCAATATAACCTTTTGGTTTTTGTACACCTTGAATGATAATAATCGAATTTAATATTCCCTCAGCAACATATTTATTTTTTACTTTATCGTAGAACATTATTTAATTTCAAAATCTATGGGAGACAATTATTCTTAGAGTTTTATAGATAATTTTCTAAATGAATCAATTGAAATATTAGGTGATTGTGGTTATTTTGATTTGTTTTACATCTTAGTGTTGCTGACCGCACCTAGCAATAAGATGATTAAGCATTGACAACGCTCAAAATGCTATATGTTGCTGATTTGGCATTTTTGCTACTAATTTTTAGCAGTGTGCAGTTTCTTTACATTACCAAAACTAGTTTAGCAAATTATGCCTAGTTATGATGAAAACGAAAATTAAATTTTTAGTTTAATATATTCGTGAAATATTATATCTTGGGTAATCATTAGTATTATCGTGTAGTTAAAAGCTAATCTAAACAATAATGACGGATAAAATGAAAAATACAATCATGCTCCAAACTTTTAAAACTAGCAGTTTTATAACTTGACATTGTTACTTAACCCTCAATTTACCAATTTTTGTTTATACCGTTCAATACCAGGGGGATCCACATATCGAGTAATTTTAAGTTATTAGCTGTTATATACACTCATTGTAAAATAAAACTGATGTGAAATCACTCATTTTCTATGTAGATTGTCTGTAGGGAATTCAGCAGTAATTAATGGGATTAATTGCAATATTAAAGATATTATATGTTATTAAGAACCCTGTAATTAACAAAGTCAGGATCCCATAAACAATGTGGGGCGTAAATAGTTTAGAAAAATCTTCTTGAAAATCTGATGGAACCTATCTATAATTCCAGGGTTAAATAAATTTTGTTCAGCAAAAGGGAGAATATAAAACTTTGTTAGTAAACTTTGGAATAATATCTGTTCATTTATAGTTAAGCACAAAGCTACACAATAGGCTATCTATAGTGTGCCTACCACGGGTATCGAAACCCGATTTCTAGCGTTATAAGCCCGCAGACTTACCGCTGTGCCACTAAATACTGAGAATGTTAACCCCAGTATCAAGCAAAAATTATTTTATAGGTCTGCTATATCTTATTGAAAATAAACCTTAGTGTACTTTCAAAGCGTATCATTCATGTTTCCTATATGTATTTACAAACAGTATACGAACGTTCCAAAAAGTCAATGAGTACAACCAAATAGTACAAGTTCAGTCATAAAACATTTTTTGTGGGATATATAGCTCAACATATATTTAGTATGTGTATATATATATATATGTGTGTGTGTGTGTGTGTGTGTGTGTGTCTGTGTGTGTTGAGCTATATATCCCATATATTTAATATGTATATATATATATATATATCTATGTTGAGCTATATATCAAGCATATTTATTATATATATATATATACATATCTTGAGCTATATATCCCACATATTTATCATGTATACATATATATATATATATATATATCTTGAGCTATATACCCCACATAAAAATGCTTTATGATTGAACTTGTCTTATTTGGTTGTACTCATCGACTTTTTGTAACGTTTATATTCTGTTTGTAAAAATCTTTATTTAAAACAATGCCTTCTCCCAAGTTTGGTAACAAAATGTAAGGTATTTTAGTCCTTCTCTTTCTACACATACTTTTGACGTAATTTGTGTTTATTAATAGTTGCTTCAAGTAGGAAGTAAATAAAAGCTGATTATTTAATAACTTTTCTAATTATATTCATATTTCATAATTCGCTGAAACATATTTCCCTGAAAACATTGCCTAACACTAATAAGCACTAGAATGATTTCAAATAACACCAAATTTCAAACCCAATTACTTTATATTTCTGGTCTTGTGAGTATTATGTTGACACACATACTTGTTGTTGTTCTTTTAGTTTCTCTAACCTTAGTATTCTTTATATTTTAGTGAACTTTTGCAGTACTTATATGTTTGAAAACCATTCAAACAAGTGGGTTATAAGTAAATGTATAAAAGTTAGAATTAAAAAAAAATTAACTCTTACACATTCAATCTTATAGATCATCGCAGTCTTCCGCGCGGCTCTTCTCTTGATGTAGAAATGACTGAAGACTTAACGGGAGTTCGATTTCCGCGCTTGACCTGATGATACCGTCTTTCACTCTTCCAGCCACAGAGACAAACTACTGGTTGCACCATCTATCTATACATCGCGGTTTTCAACCTACAGAAGCGGAATCAGTAGTGACCCCTAGCGTGACAAAACAGTCAAGAAACTGCCTGCGTTTGTAGTCAGTGATATTCTACAAAACTATATACTTACATAGAGTCAACCTCGAGGGAGCTACATGGTGAGGATAATGAATATATAATAACTACTACTTACCATACTAGTATTGCATCATTGATTTCGTGTATTATTCGTACACTCATTTTCAAATTCTGATTTTGTTGAAACAAAAAAAAACAGAACACGTATTCTTTTTACTTATTTATACACCTTATAACAGTCGTTAGTTCGTTTTTTTAGTTTCTTTACTTAGGATACGGTGCTGATAGAACTTGCCCATTTAGGTAAATTAGCGTGAGGAAATATCGATAAAATTGCTTCATTTCTCACTCCCTCTTACGAGAATATTCAATCCGGAAATTAATTAACATAAAGATAGCAAGGCAGTTGTTTATCAACAGTCCTTGAGACAAACAGTCACTGCAGCTGGGCCTTTTTTTTTAACAGCCACTGGAGGGTAATATTTTTCTGTGTTATATTCACTTTCTGTCAGTACACTGTTTGATTTCTCGTGTTCACGAAATAACTTCATATTATTTTTAGTTAATTATTTATCCAAGTTTACCATGTCAAACATCACTTTATTCAGCATAAATGAAATAAACTGTTACTTATTACACTTTCGAATGGTCTGAAATGATAATTTAAATTTAGTAGTTAAATAAATGCCGACATATCTCCAATTTATGATATTTGCCAAAAAGATTGATACACACAGTTTTCTTTTTTTTTTAATATACATATTTTTTAATACACAAACAATAATACAATTTACAATAACAGTTATTACAAACAACGATTTATATACAAACGTTTTACAAACTTACAAGAAATACAAAGTCTTCTTTCTAGTCTGGAACGTCCTCGATATCTTATCGAGGGATCACGTTGAGCGAGTCAATTTTGAGTTGGCGAAGACACAATTCATTTAACAGGGAGTTAGCTAGCTCTGTGGTCTTCACTGATTACACGGCGATTACAGGTCGAGTTTCTTTTACCACTGAAGTTATATAATATTTTCATAAAAGTAC
>NW_013665823.1:749413-753668 GCF_000517525.1 Limulus polyphemus | reverse complement strand
ACCAATTACAGCAACCCAATAATAGATACTCTCTTTTTTAGACGCGTCGCGTTGGTTATATTTATAGGTGTGTGGAAAGTTTCTCGAAAATTCAGATTACTTAACAATATAAAGGTACACTGGCGTTTACGTACACACATATATTGTTGATTCTTACACTCGAGAATCTTCTATAACTTTAGAGAATAGGCGGAAGTTTCGTCATACATATTTAACAGTATACATTATGTACATTTCTAAATATAAATTTAATATAAACAAACATCGATATTGAAATAAATGTATAATAATAAATCCGTCACAACTCCCTCCTTCGAGAATTCAAAATTGGCGTTAGACATACATTGACAACAATACATTAAATATGATACATTATTCAAAGAATTATACAACTTCAATAATCATGATAGTATACAACACAATCAATACATATAGCCTATGATCATAAAACTACATAGTACGTAAAAATACATCAACATAAATGTTATCAATCCCTTTGACATGAATTACCTCCAAATCATACTTTCGCAATGATAAGCTCCAATTTAACAGTATTCCGTTTTTTTTTCTTTTTTTTATCTTTTTCGTTTTTTTTCTTTCTCTTTTTTGTTTGTTCTTTTTTTTTCAGTAGATATCACATAATGGGTAACAATACTAAGACCATGTCACCAGGACGTGACATTTTACGTTGTTCCGCATTGTTGTCATTAACGTTTTTTATTCTAGTTAAAGATAACTTCAAATTTTCACGAACCACTTCACAAGAACGTAATAGTCTGGACCGAAACTTAGAATCGTAATCCAATAAGTGCATTTCTCTTGGGTCTACACACACTGTATGGCCAAACACCAACTCAAACGGGCTAAACACTAACAACTACTGAACTGACTCACGAGCAGCAAATAATAACAAAATAACTCATTCATCCCAATTCTTCATCATATTTTTCAAGGTAGAATGGAATCTCTCAAGAGCACCTTGCGATTCTGGATGGTACGCACTAGGTTTGATCTGTTTAGCACCGAGTTGATAAACAATTTGTTGAAACAATCCTGACATAAAATTTGATCCCTGATCAGATTAAATTTCTTTGAGTGACAATTATGGACGTGAGGGATCAGATTTACTTGGTGAAGTTCCATTTACTAAAAGTAAAGTGATCAATCACCATGAAAAGGATCCGCAGATCTCTTTACTATTTAAATATGCATTCCCAAAAGATGGACTGGAGAAAGTTCCAAATGATTATTTTTTCAAAAATGGTGTGCTTATGAGGAAATGGAGACCACCAGATGTGCCAGCTTCAGAGGACTGGCCTACTGTTTAAGAAATCGTTGTTCCCAAAGCATATCGTTCTGAAGTATTAGAATTTGCCCATGAACTCCCCGTGGGAGGTCATTTAGGTGTTAACAAAACGTTTGACAAAATTATGAGACATTTCTTTTGGTCAAAAATTAGGCAAGACGTTTCTCAGTTTTGTAAACCATGTCATACCTCTCAGTTGGTCTGAAAACCTTACCAGAAAATTCTGGTCACTCATTTGAAACCTACCCTCGCTTTAAAAGAACCCTTCAGTCGTGTAATTGTGGATTGTGTTGGGACTTTACCAAAAACTCGAACAGGGAATAAATATTTTTTGACTATCATGTGCGCATCCAGTCGATTCCCTGAAGCTATCCCTTTGAGAAATATTTCAGCACCAAAGATGTCTGAGTTTGTGATCAATTTCTTTACTTTTGTTGGCTTACCCACCGAGGTATGGTCAGTAGGACAATCATCCACACGATCCCCGTTCGACCCAAAAATCTCTGAGACAAATATATGATATCGCCCTCTGAATCCATGTTTATCATTTGTTTTTGGCTTAATTTCTTAGCCTGAGCTCGAGTCACAGCACACGAGGAAAACACATCTGGATTCTCCTCAATGAAAACATCATCCTTAGATCAAACAGTAATCGGCTCGCTAACTATTTTAGGTTCGGCAACAACTTTTCCCCCAGCCAAATCGTTTCCCAATAATAATGATACACCCTTATTTGGCATAACAAGTCTTACTCCAACCACAATCGGACCCGAAACTAGGTCTGATGCTAAATAAATGATATGAAGAGGAACACTAACAAAGCCACCCTCAATACTCTGAGCAATAACAGACTCACCAGTGGCAGAACTCGAATCTAAAGGCAATATACCTTCTAACAACAATGACGGAGTCGCCCCAGTATCACGTAGAATACGTATGGGTATGGGATTATTAGTGTAATTTGTCAAAGAAACAGAACCAACAAACAAAAAAGGTCTAAATTCCTCCCTGATTAAATCAGGCTTTATATCAGTGGCCAAATCAACAATATCGGGTGATCTGGTGAAACCACGTCCATACGTGGACACAAACACACTGGGTGTTGCCTCCTTTTCTTTTTTCTCTATCAAACATCAACAATCGGACATAACATGACCAGGTTTTTTACAAAAATGGCAGACAGGCCTTGATTGTTTGAAAGAAGTTTTATCCTGACTGCTAGAAGATTTCGAACTAGAGGAGCTGGATGTTTTAGAAGAATCCTCAACTTTAGTGAATTGAACCGATACAGGTTTTGTTGAGATGATAGGAATTTCTTTTTATGAAAAGTGGATTTATGTGTTAAGTGTAATCATCGGAAAGAGTGGCTGTTTCCTGTAGTGTTTCAACTTTCGTTTCATCTCAGTAAGTTTTGAAGTCATCACGTGCACAACATTTAAATTGCTGAATTGAACATAATTGTCTTAGTTTGTCGAAACTGTTGCCAATATACATAGAATTACATCATCGATCAAAATAAACCTCTTTTTTTTCATGGGCAAATTCTATATAAGTTTGACCATCTTGCTTGCGAAAACCTCGAAACATTTGGCGATAAGCCACTGGTACTAACTCGTATGGTTTGAGAATAGCTGCTTTAACCTTATCATAATTCGTACAATCTTCAAGAGAGAGCGCGGCATAAGCTTCTTGTGCTATATCGGTTAAGACACTTTGTAATAATAATGGCCATTTTTCGGTGGACCATTCCATGGTTTGGGCAACCTTCTCAAAATGTCGGAAATATTTATCAACTTCATTTTCATTAAATGGTTGTCTTTAACATATCGATTAAGTATAGTTGTCATTTTGCCTTGATCGATCGGAGTTGAGCCTAATTTCCATATCTTTCAGGCTAATTTATTTTTCGGCGTCAATGCGAGACTTGCCCTTTCTCTTTCTCGGCTTCGATACGAGCTTGTTCAAGCTCGAGTTGTTTGAGTTTTAGCTAGATCTCTGACTTACCTTTATCCCTCAACCCCGATTGGCTAGTGGGTACACTAGTGTATTCCTCTAATGCTTCCTCAGGCAAAAAATTATCGTCGACTAGTATTTCGATAATACGCTTTTTTAGTTTATATTTTCTCTTTCACCTTTTAACTTCTAGTTCTGAAACTTTGGCAATTTCGAAAAATTCATTTTTGTTATATCTGTCTAGTTGTACGAAGGAGGGTGATTCAAGAAAATCTTGATAATCAGACATGATCAAACCTTGTTGGCACTGATAAATATAAATTGAATAATGATTTAAATTTACATCGACTTTTGTCTCTGATTCAGATCTCGAATACGAGACCCCCAATTATTTTGTTACGTATTACACTTTCGAATGGTCTGATAAATGATAATTTAAATTTAGTAGTTAAATAAATGCCGATATATCTCCAATTTATGGCATTTGCCAACAAGATTTATATACAAAAGTTTTACAAACTTGTTTGTTTGTTTTTGAATTTCGCGCAAAGCTACACGAGGGCTATCTGCGCTAGCCGTCCCTAATTTAGCAGTGTAAGACTAGCTAGTCATCACCACCCAGCGCCAACTCTTGGGCTACTCTTTTACCAACGAATAGTGGGATTGACCGTCACATTATAACGCCCCCACGGCTGAAAGGGCGAGCATGTTTGGTGTGACGGGGATTCGAACCCGCGACCCTCAGATTGCGAGTCGAGTGTCGTAACCACCTGGCCATGCCGGGCCTTTACAAACTTACCAGAAATACAAAGTCTTCTTTCTAGTCTGGAACTTCCCAGCGAGTTAATTTGGAAGTGACGTAGGTAAAATTCACTTAATAGGTAGCTAGCTAGCTAGCTCTGTAGTTCTCGCTGATCACACGCCGATTACAGGTCGAGTTTCTTATATTGCTGAAGTTATATAATATCTTCGTAAAAGTACTAATGTCTGAATCCA
>NW_013665823.1:718075-748396 GCF_000517525.1 Limulus polyphemus | reverse complement strand
CACCAATTACAGCAACTCAATGATAGATAATCTACTTTTTAGACGCATCGCGTTGGGTATATTTAAAAGGCGTGTGGAGAGTTTCTCGAAAATTCAGATTACGTAACAATACAAAGGTTCACTGGCGTTTACGTACACACACATATATTGTTGATTCTTACACTCGAGAATCTTCTACAACTATAGAGAATAGGCGGGAGTTTCGCAATGCACATTTAACAGTATACATTATGTACATTTAATTTAAACAAACATCGATATTAAAATAAATGTATAATAATAATAAATCCGTCACAAAACTCAAACGTCTATTAATATAATTTTTGTCGAAATCACAGGAATTAAACAATTTATACAAACTTCTAAATTTTTTATAAGTTTAAAATTTGGTTTCGACTATCGCTAAATATTTGACAAATATACCTGAAAAATACTAAAATCTAATCTTTGCTTTGAAGAAGCATTTGTTTTAATTTTGGAAAGTCTTCAGGTAGGCTTACAACGCTAAACTCCAAGGATCGATTCCTCGCGGTGGACACAGCAAATATCTCAATGAGGCTTTACTCTACAACAGAACAAACAAATAAATCCTTTTTAAAAATTTAAACAAAATAACACACATAACACTTAACTCTCCCTCAACACTATTAGACGTTATAAAAGTGAATACGTCAGTGATTACCGTACAGCCACATTAACTACAGGATTTGTTTCTCAATCAATAACTATCAATCCACTGGAGCGAAAATCAAATTTACTGAAAGCTTATCATTTTCAAGTGTTAGGTTAGCCAGTTTAATGTCGAAACAGGAAGAAATGGTTTCTATCAATACATTTTTAAAAAATGGAACGAGCTATGATTTGGAAAAGAAGCAGAAACGCCAAATCTGTTGGTTTAAAATCGGCTTTAATTTAACAGTCATCAGACTCTCTCGAATATTTAATTGCCACTCATCTCCAGTAATTATCATAAAATGTTATTTGTGATAGCGGCATTTTATTTTGTTAAAACAATTCATTTAATGCTTGACAAGTGCTAAGGTTTTCTATGAGTATATCTAAATACTAATCTGTACAACAAAAATTTCGATTTGTTTTTGTTTTTTTTAATTTCGCACAAAACTACTAAAAGACTACACCTGCGTTAGCTATATTTAACTTAACAGTGATAGACTGGTGGGAAGGCAGCTAGTTAACACCATACACCGCCAACTCCTGGGCTAATCTTTTACCAACAAATATTGAAATTGATCGTCACATTATAACGCTCCCACGACTAAAAGAGTATATTCATGAAGAGAATTCGAACACGCAGATTACGAGTCGAGCTCCCGAACCACCAGGCCTTGCACAGCAAAGACACGTAATCTTAAAAATAACAATGGGTCTTTGGTTCTTGGGAATGCCACTCTTAAAGTTGTTGTTGTTTGAAGTTAAGCACAAAGCTACACAATGGGCTATCTGTGCTCTGCCCACCACGGGTATCGAAACCCGGTTTCTAGCGTTGTAAGTCCGCAGACATTCCGCTGTGCCACTGGGGGGCGCCACTCTTAAAATCAAACAAACTCCTATTCTCAAAACTGATTTTATTACTCATCAAATTTGCATCTCTTGATCAATTCTGTCCAGTTCAGAAAGTATCTTTTTTTATCACAAATTTGAAACTTCGCAAGTTGCCAGCCTATTCGACATTTCACGGATTTTACACCCATTAAGATAACTGTTAAATTAAACAATTTTAAAATAATTCGAAATACAACTTATTTTTCATGCAACAAACAATAATTACTTATGCACGAATTAATAAAACTTTCACTAAATTAGCTGTAAATGCCATAAGTTTTGGATATTCGGTTATGGTAATATACCAGCTCGCTTAGGAAACAAACATTTTAATTTGTCTCTTCATTACAGAGACATACAAAGGATTTTAATCTCATTCTTTATAGCCTCGGAATTTTATTTTAATGTTTGTCCCTTAGTGACTCAACGGTAAGCCTGTATGCTAACTGCACGAAAAGTCGAGTCTCGATACCCGTGTTGGGCAGAGCAAAGATAGCTCATTGCGTTGTTTTCTGCTTAGTAGCAAACCAACCACAAATTAATCTCATTTTTATAATCTCGGAATATTAGTTTCAATTTCATAACTTCATGAATGATTACATAGGCTGCATATAACAATGATAGAATAAGTCTAATAATTGTCATGACATCGGTGAAACTGAAAGTGTGTACTTTTGGTTTTTCTTCGCATTTCATGACATCAAGCCCTTATATTATCAAGCCACATTTAAAGTGACGTACTTTCCCCTACCGGTGATGTTAAAAACAGGTGTGACTGTGAAAAGAGTAATGACAGTATGTGTAAAACACAATAGGGAGAATGTCGTTACAATTAAAAATATTTCAGCGAGTAAAAGGGCGATAATGAGACAAGAGTTGCAGTAGTAGTTACGTCGAAGACAAAACGGAAACAATTACAGGGTAGTGAAATCCTTGTTGTTGTAAAGATAGAATTTTGGCCTTGAGAAGAACCAATCAAAATAATAATGATGAGCTATTCTTTTAACAAAAGTGGAGAGAGGGCACCTCTTAAAATTTTTGGTAGTCTGTCAAACCACACGGGCATATAAAAACACTCACATTTCAGTAAAACTCATACAATATCTTCTTAAATCTGTTGCCAAGTGTTGGGTTCTATTTTGGTATTAAGTTTGATAAGGGCGACCATCAAATCAGACAGGCAGTTTTCTTCTATATTTTAAATGTTTAAAATGTACTTAAATATAAATAGGGCATCATTGTGCAATAAACTTTATTTTAAAATATAGACAAAACAACGTTTACATTACACATTTTTTAAATTAAAGATGACTCTACATGTTTCGGTAGCTTCCGCTACCATCATCAGGAGTAAAAAATCTACGCGAACAGAAAACTGAATCTCCTTTCCACGCTGATTTTTCAAAGCCTGTTCTGTAATTCATGTAGAGTCATTTTAATTATTTTTTTAATTTTATTATGTAATGTAAACTTTGTTTTTCCTATATTTTTAAATATAGTTTACAATATACTCTTTCCATTTTAACGTTATTTCAAGACATATATGCTTTTTGCAAGCACAACCACTAAGTATTTGTAAGTCTAGACATGCATGACGTCAAACTCTAACGTATTTTGGTAACAGAAAAGTCATCCTTAGACTATAATGATTTACCAGTCTTGTTCGTGACTTCGACCATATTAAATTTCTAAATCATTTAAAATGGAAGAAAAGTTACATCAGAGAACAGATCATTTATTAGGGCCACAAAGATGTGATCGTTTGCATTAAATGGGTCTAACAACCTAAAAAAGATATTCCTTCAAAAATTATGAGGAGTCAATTTCTAAAATCTTAACCATCAAATTTCTATCAAAGTCAATGAATAAGTTTGTGGATAGTTTCCAGTATTCTCAAACCTCAAGACATTCACTTAAAGGTTTTCTCTAACGTTCATAATTGGGTTTTTATTAAGTGAAACCATAAAACAACATTTGAGTGAAACTATCAATAAGTTTTGATTCTTGATTAGTAAAGGCTAATTCTAATTCAAAATTATTAGAAAAATCTAAATATCTATCTCCTAGCCTCTTTGGCTTCTTTAATACACTTACCCAGGCAATGATACACTCCTTGTAGATATTGAAGTCTCAGAATGCAAACCAAAGATAAACCACAAAAGGTCAATGTGAGAGAAAAAGACATGATGTTTATTTGCATATTATGTTCTGGATGCTGATTGGCCAACAAAGCAGTTGAAACTAGTTGGTAATGGCTATTTATGCTCAAACATTAGGCTGCAACCAGTCATTTAAACATACCAGAAAGGGATAAAAAGTGGTAAGTTGTTAATTAAAAGTGAGTTATATGAGGAGGTCATTCAAAATGATTGAGTTTAATAGAGGCTCTAATTTTCCGCGGTCTTTAAGCCTTTAGCAAACGAAGCTCTTGTAACTTAAAATCGATTTAGTCTAACCCTGAAACTGTATGTTTATGATCAACTGTAAATTACAGTATTTACTCTTTAAATACTGCAATATTTCATTAACATGGTTTTGTGATTAAAAATAGTGATTGTATCTACAATAAAGTGGTTTAAAATCGACTATCTATTTTGCTAACCCATGCTTTTCATTATAACTACGAAATATATTAATCATAGTAAACGCAAGTTTTGATCTCAATAGTGGCTTCATCAATATATTCATAAATAAAGCAGTTAAACATAAAATGTGACTGCGGAGCTGCAAACCTGATCAATGCATAAAAACATGATTAGATAACATATTCACTACATTTGAAGTCGATGTAATCAGGTCATTACACCAACTAATGTGCAATAACGGAATATTAGTGCAGCAGAGCTCTGTATCAAAACTAACTGTATAGTTATAATCGTGGCACAGCGGTAAGTCAGCAGGCTTACGACGCTAAAGATCGGGTTTCGATACCCATGGTAGGTGCAGTACAGATAGGCCATTGTGTAGTTTTGTACTTAAAACAACCAACCAACTTATAATCATGGAACTTAAGATCCAGCAAGCAAATAGAACATACACAAAACTGCCTTCAACAAATTGTAACTATGAGTGCCAATTCGACTTATGAATTTTAGGTAAACTATATATTAAAACAATATGAAAGTCAACTGTCGACTTATGAATTTTAGGTAAACTATGTATTAAAACAATATGAAAGTCAACTGTTGACTTATGAATTTTAGGCAGACTATATATTAAAACAATACGAAAGTCAACTGGTATAATTTCATGTAAAATGTGTGATTTATTTTTGTCTTTTTAAATGTATGAAATAAATTTTTATATCTTTTTTTTCTGGGGTTATGGACCTTTGTTTCTATTTGCATTTTGCTATCTTCTAATGCATGGGTGACCGTATTGATATAGTTACATTGATTTATTATGGCTGTATAAGTGAGAAGCGTGGCACATTTTTTGATATTTCTTTTATAACGTTTTCTTTCTTGTACATGTTTATAGTTGAACAAATAAGTCCATTTCATATTTTAGGAGACATCTTGAGCTGCAGTACTGTATTGCCAGGAGAAATTTGCGGAAAGTGTACTGAGACATTCCGAAAGAGAACTTATAACTGCTCAAATTCGTGGTTCGATTCCCCGAGGTGGAGAGAACGTAAACACCTTGCACTAAAAATAGAAATCTATCTCAATTCTGAGGAATACAATAATAGTGTAAAATTTAAATGGATTTGAACATCGTGTTAAATTTGAATTTGCAAATATATAAATATACTTAGCCAGTATGCAACCTAAGAACACCTGGAGTAACCTTTACTCTTTTACTTAACTTTGTTTTTCACCTTGTGCTTCGTTTATAACAATTCAGTAAATCTAGATGTGAGTGTTTTCACGATTGGTTTTCTTCAAATAACATATGTATGTTTGGAATGTATGTAGACGAAGTTTACAACTCAAAGTCTATGCCTTAGTTTGGTTTTCACCCGAAGACCTTATGTTACTGGCATAGCTGGGGTAATGAAAACTGTAAAAAACTACGAACTTCAGCTCTGCTGCCTGATGTGAGCTGATATGTTTCTTATTTAAATTTTCGAGGTATTGTTTTAAGAATACCATTCGCTGCTGAAACCATTACCCAACGAAAGCACTGGATTCCCTGGATGGTAATTCAGCTGTTAACCAAGCATGCAATAACTGACAGCAGCATTGCATCCAAAGCTCAGGAATTCTCCGTTTTCGGACAGGTGGAAGATTAAAGTCTGGTAGGAATAAAAATGTATGACTGTGACTATCGTGAATTAATAATTTGACAGTCGATAAGTTTCAGTAGTGTCACTGCACCTTAAATAATGTGAAACAAAACGTTTGGCATTTAAAAAAGTATATTTTAATTTTGAAATATAAGATACGTGAAAAGACCTGGAAATTGTATTTTATTTAAAACATACACATAACATTTGTATACGTAATAATGAGCTTCTGGACAAGGAAAAAGTTGTTTTCATTCTCCAGTAAGACTTTTTTAATTTACTATCTAAATAACGGAAAGAGAAACATGTGTATTTACGTGGGATTTGGACAAGGAAAGTACGGACGCACCATATGTGTAAGAGAGGGGTGCATTGCAAGGGGAAAGGTACTTGGAAAATGAATCTGTCATCCCTTATAACCCATCTCAGACAGCAGTGTATGTGTGTTATGGTTTTGTTTCCTTATAGACACTTAAAGCACCGGTACCTTCTCCTTATTGAGTTTTAATACATAGCTCCTATACACATATTTTAAAAGCGTCGCTAGATCTAATGTCTTTTACTAGATATGTCGATCAGTTTGTCACTTTTGATCAGACCATTCGGCTAAAAGTTCCTTTTGTACTAGAAGTGTTTAGTTGAGATCACGTATTGTGAAATAGGTTTAACCTCCAGTTATTGAGACGCCCCGCGCGGCCGTCATTCTCTTTCAGAACTCTACGTACTTAACCTCATACGTGAGTAGGATAGGCAGATCACTTAACTGTTTTAATTACTTTAAATACACAGCACTCACTTTATGTATTATAAACTTTGTGCATTCAAATACAAAATAACACATAAAAGAATGTTTTGTACACGAAGCACGAGTTTTCCTCCTAATTTTGAAATGAAAACATTATAAGCTGTACCGTTGATAATTACACGTGTTACAAGAGAATGTACAAAATAATTTTTTGTTTGTTTGTAGTTATGCACAAAGCTACACAATGGGCTATCTATGCTCTACCCACCACGGGTATCGAAACCCGGTTTCTTGCGTTGTAACTCCGCAGACATACCGTTGTGCCACTGGGGGCAAATAATTTGTCATAATTATTCTTTTATTTCTTACCCTTCATAAAGAAAAAAAAAGGAGTTGTAACAAGTCGATAGAGACTCGGGAATGTCACAGACGGCGGCATTAATAAAAGGCTCTCCCAGTGGCATAGCGGCATGTCTTCGGACTTACGACACTAGAAAACCGGAGTTCGATACTCGTGCTGGGCAGAGCACAGATAGCCCACTGTGTAGCTTTGTGTTTAACTACAAAGAAACAAACTCATGGGATAGAATTATGATAATTGACTAATTTTGGAAACTTTTTGAGGTGATTGTTTCTTCCCGTGCTTCAAGTTTTGAAATTACAAAACGTCAATGAAAATTTATTTAAAAGCTCAGTTATTTCCAGTTAATGTATAACTCCTGACGAAAACAGCTCCATCTATCGAAGGGTTTTAGCTGGTTATTGAACTTGTTTTACGTCGATTACAAAGATATTGTTTGATTAATTAAATAATTTTTAAACAGCAAAATGTTTGTTGAAGAATTTTGCATAAACCGGGATTCGTGTTCTGTTATTTTCTTCACATTTTAACAATTGAAGGTGTAGTGGTAGCATTCTCATCTTTTGTTTAAGAGCTCTTAATTGCTGAATATGAGATGGATCAAAAGCTGAGTATTGCACAGGTTATAATTGGTCTGGCATGACCTGATAGTTAAGGCGATCGACTAGCAATCTGAGGAACATGCTCGCCCTTTCCGTCTTTGGAGTGTTATAGTGTTCCTGTCAATTCCACTCTTCGTTGGTAAATAATAGCCCAAGAGTTAGCGATGAGTGGTATTGACTAGCTGCCCTCCCTCTAGTCTGTTACTTCCAAATTATACACAGCTAGCGCAGAAAGCACTCGAATTGTTTTCCGCGAAACTTCAACAAACAAAGCACAAATTACAAAAATCCACTTCTAGTAACAAAACTTGAAAAGCTAAACATTTATCACACAATACCTTAAAATTTCAACATGTATAATTCGAGCAGAAGCAGATAGATATCTCTTTACACAAAGTAAATCTTTTCAATCGTACGACTCAGCTTGAAGAATGTATTAAAGTACCAACCCTACTCAATCAATAATATAGTTATTCTAACGTGGCCCTTTGTTTAAATAAGGATAACATAACAAACTTAAAATGAAAAACATAAAGACCGTCGATACCCTAATTCTTAGAAGGCAAGAGATACAAAAACGAAGAACTCAATAAGGGAGATATTACATTCTTATTTGTCCTATTTTATAATTATTAATTTCAGTTTATGTTTCACATCGGTAAAAATAATACCAATAATCGACAATTTAGTGTCAATAAAGATATGTCGACTGTGCGTAACAAATAACCTGATCCTTTCAGCATCTTTCTCCTTGTTTGCTTATTAATTATAAAAATACAGTTTTAAAAAAAATTTAATCTAATTCCTAAATTTTTGACTCCACAGTCATACTTACTGATATTGTATAATATTGCATTTCGCAAAAACAATGTAGATGCTCTTTTATCACCGGTCCCCCAGTGGCACATCGGAATGTGTGCGGACTTACAACGCTAGAAACCGGGTTTCGATACCCGTGGTGGACAGAGCACAGTTAGCCCATTGTTTAGCTTTATGCTTAAACTACAAACAAGCAATATACTTTTATCTCTGAATAGAGGAATATTAATATAAAATATTCCTAACAATAGACCCACCAGTGGCACAGTGGTATGTCTGCGGACTTACAAAGCTAGAATCCGGTTTTCGATACCCGCGGTGGGCAGAGTACAAATAACCAATTGTGTAGCTTTTTGCTTAATTACAAACAAACCTAACAATAGAAAACCCTTAGGAATTGAATTTGCAGTTCTCATGCCCTTTTACCACAAAAGATAAAATACAAAAATGCGCTCTGTACTTTGGGGGCATGTCGGCATTATTGGGATGACTGTCAAATCCCACTATTTGGTCTGACAAGAGCTGGTGGTGTTGACTAGCTGCCTTTCCTTTAGTCTATCTCTTCAAAGTAGCACGAAGATTGCGTAAATTTTGACAAGCAAACAGACCTACTAGAATTAAACTAATATAACTAACTAAAAAGCACATCTATACTATTACTATTACGCTTTGTGTAAGAAATAGTTTTTGTAATCAAATCAGCAGTAGAAAAATACTTTGAAAAATATGTATCCATCCACTATTATCAGTATCATGTAATATCCCCCCAAAACTAAACCTTTAGATCTGGCTTATTAAAATTGGTCGTCGATATTTACAATACTTACGTTTCAGCTGATCTCATATAGTGTGTCACTGATGCTATGTTTACTTGTTTGTTTTAGTATGCGGCATAATTCATAAGTCATTCCGAATCTGTACTTTAAAGGACACTATCTAAAACATTGGATCGGGGGTAGCCTAAAAGATAGTGATCCCAAATTGTGAATCCAAGGGTTCATGTTTCGAGACCCATTGCCACAAAAACACGTTCCGGACTTTGGGGTCGTAGGCGAGGTATAACAGCAACGGTCAAATCACACTATTCGATCAAAAAGGAATAGCCCAAGAACTGGTGGTGGCTGCTGTTGACCAGTGGTCTTCTATGTAGTCTATTAAATAATAACAACCTCGATCAGAGTATTAGGTCAAAAGTAGGGACGGCTATTGCGCAAATAGTCATTGTGTAGCTTTGCACGAATTTATAAAAAATAAATAAAATATACAAACCTTGCATATATATATACTTTTTGTTTTTATATCAAAAATGTTTATTTCGTAACATTATTATAACGTTTCTTGGTGATTTCTCACACTAATAAGTAAGATTCGATCTCTGCAGTGGGCATAGCATGTATAGCCCATTATACATCTTTTCACTTTACGACAAATGATAACATTTGAATATTGCATTATGTTTTGCATGTTGAATTACAAGCTTTAAGTATGAGTCAATGATAGCTGTATAGTATGCAATAAAAAGTTTCTCATATTATAACCTACAGTATAACCTTCAGTAACTCAGTTTTGTGTTCCGTAAGTATTAAAATTATACATCGTCTTAGAAATTTTTATCAAACTTGTAAAAATTTAATATATGTTTATTCTGAAAAAACTGCAGATTAAGAACTACTGTTAGCTACTGAGAATTAACTTTCAAAATTAAATGATGGAAAGCTTTATGATGTTTCGAAACGATTCCCTAATCTTCAAAATCCCAAATTAATTGTTATTATAAGAACTTATGAGTGCAAGTAAAGAAGAATGTAATAATACGAAAACCACACTATATTTGCCATATTCAATGCCAATTGAAGCTTTTCGCCCAATACCAGCGATCAGCGGGTAGGCTGGGATATGAAAGACACGGCTGTGATTGAGACGCTATTTTATCATCAAGTATTTGAACAACAATCGTTATGACGTAAGCTAGATTACGTTGGTGAAATGTAATTTACCAATTTTCTTTAAATCTTTACTCGTCGGAATTAATTTATGAGTTTTATTAAGATGAAATAATTCTTTAATTTTAACACTAAATCGTGTATTATTATTATTGCTACTCATTTATTTATTTAACTATGATCTCATTATATTTCCCTTACTTGAAAGTAATCGTTTCATTTTATAAACAGTAGAAGTAATATCATATTTATGTATACCTAATAATGAGATTGCACTTTTCACATTTGTTTTCAAATATCGTCACTTCTCTATACTTTTACTTTGCTTTTGATTTGAGCCACAAGCCCATTATTGATTTATCATAAAACATAGCCTTGAAGTTTACTACCTCTCTAGTTGTTGCCAGTTTATATTGTCTTTCTCTCTTCTTATTAGTCTAAGGACGTTGGTGAACGTCTTAGATGGCCTTGTGGGCTTACCGACCCAATAACTATGTAGGAATCTTGAATTGTCACAAACTCTCTTTGCCTGGATGTGGATCGTCAACAACCAGAGATGACGTCATTACCCAGGCGGTATTTTTTCATCATAGAATTCCAGTTTGAGCTATGAGGAGCTCAGCCGATCTGGAAAGTGCCTAGCGCAGTTGTATTTCTATATTAATTCAGACTGCGTCAAACGCAGGGACCACTATTTTCAGTTTTTATTTTTGTCTAGTTCAAGTGGGTTTCAAATATGTTCTTTTTTTTCTATGTGTCACATTTTGTTTATTATACTATTACGTTTCTTTCTCTCTTCTTTCTCTTAAGTCACCGCTTTTAAATTTATCCAATCTTTCGAATTTCACACATACCACACTAATACTACATAGACCCAAGTAAAATTCATTTTTTCGGACAGTCAGTTTTGTAAAATCTGTGAACGACAGGTGATTAACGATGGAGATAAGTAAATCGAGAAAACGTCAATATAACTATGTATATATTCAAGCTAATGAACGTAACAAAATTTCCTTTCAAAGCTAAGTGACCAATCGAAAGTGCCCCACAAAATAATCATACGCAAGGATTATTTCACTAATTTTGAAGTATAACAGTAAAGGAAAAAATGTCGGTTATCTTTTTAATAAATAATTTTATTGATTATATACAAAAGTCAGTAATTAAATAATGTAGTGGGTACATACATATTAATCTACATAGAAACTCTCAATATATCTATTTATGTAACTATTTTCTATGTTAGCTTGGTTTTTGAATTCTTACCACGAAATTGCCGAAATGATTTACAATTTTATGCGTATGCTTTTTACATCCACAAAATGTAAATAAATAAATATATTTGCTGACGAGTCGTAAGTGAACTCCAGAAAAAAAATGTAGAATTGGGAGGATTTGGAAGATTACCAGGGTTGATTGGACCGATTTTTTGAAAATTGAATATTAAAATATTAAGGGGCCGTCTTACACAATAATCTAGTTTCAGATTGTGGAAATTTCAAAACGAAACCTCTATATATTCAAAGGGGTTTTAATAGCTGTTAGGACTTGAGCCATAGATTTGCATGAAAATTTTCAGAGACTGTAGATAGTCGTTCAAAATAAGCATCTAACATGTGGATTTTCGAAAATTTTATATGGGGTCCCCAGATTGGATTTAATGGGTTTGTGAAATCAATTCTGAGAGAGATTGCTCAAACTTATTTGAAAATTGACAAGAACATAAAAGTGTTGGTCACTCAAAGCAAGATGTACAAAATAGTTTGCATAGTTGTTGCATAATAAATGTTTACGAATAATTTGCCACTTGTTTCTTAAACCAATAATGTTGAATAACATAATAGAATATAGCATGTATACAAGATAATAGTGTAGAACATCTCGCAGCGTGGTCTTGTAAAAACCTTAAATTCTAATAACTTAAATATTATAACAATTGGAAAAGGATATACGTTAGTTACGTAGATAAACCCTTAAGGTGGAGATGCCAGTTAAATGAGTCAACTAGTAAGGCACAAAGCACACTATGTGTTATCACAGTAGTGTGGAGGAGTTAATACTAACAGTGAATATTCTACTATTGTGTTAATGTACTTGTAAAAGGCAGGGTGGTGTTTAATAGCTGGCTTTCTCCTAGTCTATCAGTTCAATATTATGGAAGGTTAATGCAAATAGCCATTGAATATGTTTGCGCGAAATTCAACAAAAACAAACTTTGTCTAAATATGTTACTTGAAGTTATTGAAAAAAAAAAGATTCTAACGTTATATTTCGCATTTTCATGAAAAGTTTAGTTTAGTTGTAATTCGATCCTCGGTGGCACAGCGGCATGTCTGCGGAGTTACAACACTAGAAACCGGGTTTCGATACCCGTGGTTGGCAAAGCCTATTGTGTAACTTTGTGTTTAATTTCAAACAAACAAATACTTGTAATTTTATATAAGAGATCTAAGTTTAGTCATTACGTATTTTAGGGTTTAGGATTATCGTACTGAATAAGAGGTGAATAGATAACATTCAGTGATCCCTCAAAATCATTATCGTCAACATATGCAACACGTTTATGATACACTTCAGAATTTCTTTTTTTATAAATCTAATTAAAGTTGAAAATGTATCATGTACCTCAAATCTACGTTCTAATAAACTTGAACATATATGGAATTCATAATTAATGAAAATTGTATATATCATACATTTAAAAATGAGTTCAAACTTAAGAAACACATTATACTCTTCCTTTCAATCGCTCCGGAAATTAACTGTTTCTTTTCAAATGATATCCTATTAAGACGTTAATTAATTTCGTTCTAAGATTTGTCTTATCTCCAGAACGAGAGAGTTCTTAATAGCATTCTTTGAAATTAGATTAAAATTACCTGTTACCTATGCAAAAACTGTTTACTGATTATCATTTCAATAATAGACTGAAATGAATTAGAAACAAATGCTGATCAAATGAAGCTACATTACTTCATGTCAGCAGTATCTTTCATCCTTTATCAATTCTCATTTCATTCATTATTAGTCAGTAACTGTATAAAGCTAATTCAATTTTTTCTTTTAATTACTTCTTATCTAAAAAAAACAACTTTCAATTACAAACAAAACTAACAAAACAGCGAAGCAGTATTTCCTTAGATATTAAATCGAGTAATTCAGTAGGCTACAAAACTAACAATACATTTAATTTGGTTGGTTGTTTTTAAATCGAGTATTCAGCGGATACAAAACTAACAATACAGTTAGGTTGGTTGGCTATTTTTGGATATTCGCGCAAAGCTACACCAGGGCTATCTGCTCTAGCCGTCCCTATTTTTGAACTAAAATAATAAAGGTAAGACAGCTACATAACAGTGAGACTTAACCATCACTCTTATAACTCACCCACAACCCGAAATTGCGGAGCGGAGTTTTGCGGCAACCCAACAAACACCATGAACAACCAAATTCATAGTCCGGCAGTTAACTACTGAGCTAAGCCTGGCCCGATAATTTGGAAGATTAATACTAGATCTTTGCATATTTACAAATGTAATGTTTATAAAGGTTTCTTTAATGTTATTATGCAATTCTATATAAATATAACCTTGGAAATAAAAGCAAAAAAAAAAATCTCTAAAGAAATATCTTAAATCAATTAAAATGTGATAATTGTTGTTTAAGACTTATAACTCATCATTTTGAAGGCTCCGGTAAGAGAGCCGAAAGCTCGCAATAAAGATATTTTAACAGCAGAATTCATTGCGTTATGGTTTCTGATCGAAGTTGAAAGAAATAACAGCGATCATATAACTCCGGAAAACGTGTTTTTATTACACTAAGCTTCTCTGCTGTTCGCAAGTTACAAATAATGCTTAACGAAATCTGGGATAATAAAAACGAATGTTTCTGGAGTTATGAAGTCGTTGTTATTTCATTCAAGCTTAATCATAAACCACAACACAGTGAACTGCGTTCTGTTGTACAAGTATGGCGGTCGTTTTTGTGTAAGAAATTAGTCTAGATGATTCTCTGTTGTTCAAAGTTGCCACCAAAGTTCATCCCCAAAACTAGTTAAAATATTTAAATGGATTTCAAGATTGATATCCGAGTTTTACTGATTTTTTTTTTGTTAGATTGATTGGGTGTTATTTCGATTAGTTGCACGTAGAATGTCACTTTTACCTTTCCTTTTCTTATGTGTAATTTATATTTCATTATTTTAGTACTAGTACAGTTTATTACATGATCTTCTTCTCCTTGTATGTCCACTGTGCTCCTGAACCTTGACTTTTGTTGGCCTTTTTGTTCTCCATTAGGACTTTCGGGGGTATGGTGTGATCTAACTGCGATCAAATTCCATTGCGGCTTCTGAAAACTTTTCTGATATTATACTGTTTGCAAATTCACTATGTGTTTTCAGAGAACTCTTTCATATAACATATGGAAATATGGCTGTGTGTGTACATATATTTTGTCCTTGCATACTCTAACTCTCTGTCTATTTTATTTCCTTCCTTATCAACTGGTCAGGATATCCACTTTCGAGGATAGTAAATCGAGATATGTTTTTATTCCTTTCTGCTGATGTATTTTGCTCGCAATTTGAAGGTCGCGTGTTCGAAGTTCCTCACCGAACATTCTCGTCCTTTCAGCCGTGGAAGTATTATAAATGACGGTCAATCCCACTTTTCGTTGGTAAAAGCGTATTAACCAAAAAAATGGCGACGGTTAATATTGACTAGCTCTATTTTCTATAGCTTATCGCTTCTGAATTAGGGTCAGCTAGTGAAATAGCATTCAAGTAGCTTTGCGCGAAATTTTACAAGCAAACAAATAATATATTCTGTATATTACACGTTTTTTCATTTGGATTTTGTTTGTTGCATTTCGCGCAACGCTACTCGAGAGGTATCTGCACTAGCCCCTCTCCAATTTTAAAGTGATAGACTAGAAGGAAGGAAGCTAGTCAACCTCACACGCTGCAAACCCTTAGGATACTCTTTACCAAAGAACAGTGGAATGGCTATGACCATTATATGATTACAACATCCCCACCTGTGAAAGGACGAGAAGGTTCGAAGACGGTTTTCGATTCCGCGATCCACAGCTTGCAGTTCGAGCACTTTCATCACCAAGGCTATGCCAGGCCGTTCATTCTTAAGAGACCAGGTAGTCTGAGATTCCCACGTTTACACTGATAGAATGGTTTTGTTTTTATTCGAGGTATATACCCGTATCAGTAGCGTGTTTACAATGCTCACAAATCATACTATTGTTCATATGTTACCGGAAAATTCTACATATTCACGAAACTCTTACCCAATGTGGCATTTGCAGTAACTTGAATGTTATTTTTCATTATGATCTATTTACGTCGATAGCTCTTAATCTAACTATCTTATTTATCAAATATTGATCACATTTTATATCTTTATCTAAACTCAAATCGAATTGTCCACAGTGTTTAAAGAAGTGTGAAAAAATATCATACAATTACGCTTGTAGTACATTTCTTTAATTTTATAACTAAACGTTTCTCTCATATATACACTACCCTTCCGAAAGTATTTGAGCATGTATTCATAGAAATGGGGTCGATTATAATTGTTCTAATTCAAACACAGCCCGCGGTTTGCAAAGCGATCTTATTCTATAAAACTCGCTCTTGACTCGATCCCAACAGCTGTCTCAATTTTTAGCCGCGGCATAGCTCTTTTTTTCAAGTACAAACTTTTAGCAAATAGCTCCGTCATCTCTTGACTGATTTGAGATCTAATCATAGCTTTGGGCTAAATAGGTAAAACCCTTTCGATTAATGTATTTCACCAATCTAAAGATCTCATAGATTAAGTTACTCTTCTCCAGTCGTGAAGAATTTCAATTTGATGGTAGGCTGGTAGAGATCGTGATGAGTAATAAAATCGAATCGGGTATACGAACGCCCCACGTTTGGTACTGCTGGCACACAAAAACATAGCTAATAAAAAGGGGGAAAAAGGGTCTCATAGATTAATTTACTCTAATCCAGCCTAAAACAACTTCAAGTGCACAGCTATTGAGAATTCCCTCTTGTCATTTTAAAGACTTGGTAGTATCAACAAACAGAAAAAAAAATACACTTTAACATGGTTCCAAGAAAGTGTTTATGAAAATGTCGTAATATCCATTGTCACTCAGTTGTATATATGCTTCACAGAAAGATTCAGTGTACAACGTGCAAGATTCAATTTGCACCACAGAATCTCCATCATAGCTGTCTCCACTCAATCACGGTCAGATTTTTTATATTTGACTATCACTTTAAAAGTGTATGCGGTGGCTCTTGTAATTCCATAAAACTCGAATTCTTCGCCAACCATGAAGATTCTAGTACAAAATTATACCAAGCTTCTTGGAGGGTAACATAAAATATATTATTCTAGTTTTTCTGAAACATACAGTTCATAGAAAGCATGTTACAAAGTCCTCAGACACATTTGTGTCTGACCACATTAGACTCAGAAAAACCATTGCAAATTTATTGCAAAGAATATTTCATTCACTTCTTTTTAATACTCGTAACACGTGGATGATAATAATGCTCCAGTGGAACTTTCTGCCGTCCTGTACTTTTATTTATTTCTTCTTTTTGTTTTTTAGTTCTATCATCAAATTTCTGGTAACGTTGAATGCTCCCATGAATAGTATTGGACCGCTTCAAATTAAGGAAAAGTAGAAAAATATATATATATATAATTAAAAAGGTTATCTAAATTATGCTTCAAGTATACAACTTCAAGAAAAAGGTAATTTTAGTGAGCGTAAGCTTTCAGGCTGATAACAGGCACAAATATAATAAAAAAAAGGTTTGTGCCTTTGAAGAAAGACTGTTATCAGCCTGAAAACTTAGGATCCATAAAGGTTTTATTCTTTTAATATATCGCTGGTGGACAAACATATTGACTATTTCATGTATCATTTTCTCACACTTTCGGTATTTTTTAATATTTCCTCACTCAAATCCATGGAATTCACGACGTTTTCGCGTTTGGCACACACTTCACCACTACTAATCTACCTGTATGGTGTGTCTCTTTGCATGTGAATTTACTGAGCTTTCTTGCAACTCATGCTGGGTGAGTTACATACATTTTCAAGAGAGCTCGGATATTTGTCAACAGGTTAGTACTTAAGGTTTATTTTCTCACTCACAATACCGTAGCACGCAGTCGAATACAAACTGGACAGACAGATACAATATAATAGAAACGATATTTTTAATGTAAAAAAAATCATAAGCTTATTTTCAGTTAGATATTTTCGTTGTTGTGGTTTTTATTATATTTATTTTTCTTTACTTTTTCATCATTTTTTATGAACCTTTTTAGGGTATAATATCACTGGATATTTCTTAACCCTATAAAAGTACAGGCAGTAATATTATCCCCAATAGTATTATGAATCCAGTCATTACCTACATATAAATATCAAAGCTTTGGTTTGTATGGATAATCAATACAAACATTTCGGAAGAACTGCATGTTTCATCAGGAGCTGTATGCAAGACGATTTTTAGGAAGATATACATGAAACTGGGACTCGTAATAATAGAAAAGGTCGAAGTAGAAAAACGAGACTCTCAAAAAAGTAGTGTTCAGTATCTCAGGGTATGATCTTTATGAGATAGACACTAGTCGAATACAGATCTTGCTGCGAATACAGAAATACATGTTACCTCGAGAATTATAAGATACACGTTAGCACGAAGTAGTCTTAATGAATGTGAATCTGCTAGTTGAAGAGAGTTAACCAAAGTAAAAGGTTGAAATGGACATTGGATAGCAAACAGCGGAAGGAAGAAAAGTGGAGACGTGTGTTTTATATAGATGAATCCCAGCTCGAATTGGTTGAAACAATCATAACAGTTTATTCGACAACGGATAAGAAAATGGCATCATATTAAACATACAATGTCTACAGTAAACCATTTGGGGGTTCAGAACACGATTCACCGAACAAGAGTTAATCTTCCAAGAGTGCAGAAAATGTGCTGAAACGATATCTTGACGAGAAAGGAGCTAAAGAAACACTCACGGCCATGATTTGACCTGCACAAAATCCAATTATGAATGTGTACTGAAACGATATCTTGACGAGGAAGGAGCCAAAGAAACACTCACGGCCAGGATTTGATCTGCACAAAATCCAATTATGAATATCATTAAGGCTGTGTGGGCTTATAAAATACTACGAAGGTCAAAAGGCGACCAAATAACTTGGCTGAACTGTAGGAAGTAATACAGGACATGTAAAAAATGATTACGCAATCTTTCGTTTATATATTTTAAGGCACACGAAAACAAGATGCAATGTTTTGTGTTCTTTTACATTTTTCGGTGATATTGTTTTTTACTGTTAATAAATTCTCTAGTTGCCGTTACTTGTAACTCCTGATCGTGTTTCTATAACTATTTCTATTACTGTGTATAATAACGTCAACGTTGCAGAGTGGTTATTCCTAGGGTTACAAACGCAACGAAATTTCACATCTTATGCGAAGTATCAAATTTGTGAGTAAAGTTTGTCTGTGGTGCCATAACAGAAATACAATTCGTTTCTCTGTTCAAAAAAAAAAAAATTTTAATGTGTGTGAATCTTCAGACAATTTAAGCAGGAGATCAAAACGGGAATAATTTCTTCCAAAACACATTATTAAAAAAACGTATGCTGACAGCTAGAAATATGACTTTAAAAAACATAAAATGAAAGCAAAAATGTACCTTGCACCGTTTTTAAAAGCCGCAATACCCGAACTTTAAAACAAAATATCGTAGACGGAATGTAAGCGTAATCGTGATGAATTCAAAAATACAATAACGGCAGCTTTAACAATTTCAATGATTAAAACGTTAATCCATAGTGTCGGGTCAGCATCAGGTAAGAGATACATTCAAAAACACAGTTAGATTCCAGAGGATGTTACAGTGTAAAAGTTACTGTTATTATATTTTTGAATATATTATTCAGTTCAGTAGAATCCTCACTTAATAATCGTTAATTATCGAGATAGAGATTAATGAAATTTTCCTGGTACATGCAATATTCTACATACACATTTTATAATGTACCACAGAAATTAGTTCCCTGCAGCTTTTTCTACGCGGTTTCATAATTATCACCAGAAATTAACTGACAGTGCATGCGGTACCCAGTATATTATCCGTGAAAAGTATTAAAGTGTAGACCGATCGTTTATACTCTCACCCAGGCGTGCATTTTGATTGGTGTTATATTTCACAATAATTATGCATAAGCTGTGGTTCCGGAACATTTTCTTAACACTGAAAGATATAACTATCTATATAATAAGAGTCAGTGTCTGTGTGTGTGTGTCACGTAACTCATCCTAAACCGCTGGTCGCACCTACTTCTAACTGGTACCAAACGAATCGTCTCAGTCCCCCCGAGATTTGCACAAAGGTAAAAAGTTTCACCCAATCCCTTAGGGAACCCAGGTATTTCGCGAAAACACTTTTACGGGGATTCCCAGAAAGCGGACCCCAAATTTGGCATTGTTTTACATTAGAGCACATAAGTAAGTAGGCCTACTAATTACCGTTCGTAACTTGGTTAAAGAAGTTCAATTTGCTTTATAGCGGCAATGATCATTAAACTGAAAAAAGCAAAATAGTAGTTCAAGCATTAAATTTGTACTGTGGCGACCCTGTAAATGTGAGCCATGGGTCCACGGGTTCGCTAATAGATATATATATATATATTCCGAACTGATAAACAGCATTCTGCCAGGAGCCTGAAATATAACAATGTACAATATTTATGTTAAATTCCAAAATACATTTTATACATCAACAATATGTAAGTATTATATTCACTGAAATTTTCAAACATTCTTAAATCTAATATACAATTAACAATACTAATACTACTGACTTTTAATAGCATTGTAATACTAGATATAAACGACCCTATAACACCAAATTCTTGTTTTTCTTTAATTGGACACTCAATGTTTCGCTTTACAGCTTCTTCAGGAGCGTTACACTAAAACATAAACCGTAACTGACAATACAAATCCATGTGCCAAATATAGTTTAGTATAACATAAATATATCTTATATGTGTAGAACGCAGGAAACTTTGTTCAGGGGAAAAAGTTCTGCTGGCACTGCCAATTTAATATTATATTTTTGGCAATACATCTAAACTCAATTCAATTTTAGAAACTTCAGTATATTATACACAAAGACAAGTCCCTGTTGTAATCGTGTTACAAACATGGTTTCTTCTAAGCATCAATTAATCTTTTTTAACATAAACACCACATGTGAACTGTGAGTGACTCGTCTTGAACATCTTGCTTTACAATATTTAGCAAGCTAAACAAATAACCATTACAACTTAGCAGATTAGTAAACTTTGATGTCTTTATAAGGTGTGCATAATTGAACTTGGAAAAAGTTTCTTCTTGCAACTAGAGAACAATAAACATTTTAGGAATAATTATCTTAAAAAAAAAATTAATGAATTCTTGTATATTCTAACTGAAAACTATTTGGTTCGTGTGAATGAAACGATTATCAAGCAGCTAACAGTTTTGTTAATATAACTTATCTTAGTAGATAGAGATGTAACTTAAAAAACCCTGAATTCTGTGTCATAAAATAAAAAAGAAGTATAATTTAAATGTAACGTGTATGACCATATGGTTGTGGCAATTGAAAATTTGCAGGTTTTACCTGTAAATAATTTTAAAAATAATTTATTCAAACCTTTTTGAACAGGTGTTCTCCATTGAGTTAACGTTTTCATGAACAGGTTGTAAGAAGCTGTAAACCTATTTAATCCTCACCTTAGGCTAAGCTTACATGCCACTGTGGTCATTCTACAGTTTTTACTTTTGATCACGTTTCTGTGTCGTCTCTTCCCTGTGTATGGGTCATACATAGTACAGAAATGGTACAGAAGTTTGTACAAGTTAGTATAAGTTGGAAGTTATTTTCTCTGTAATTTTAATTAGGATGATCACTATTGTTCAAGTAAACACAATCCAGCAGTCAGAAAGTTCGAGTGGCATAGAAGTCGGCTAATCTTAATTTGGATAAGAAATAAAGATTTTTGTTCGTTGCTTTACACCTGCTTTTGAATGTTTCATTTGCTACCCATGTTCAACTTATTTTCCTACAAGCAAATTTTTCTGAATCTCCCACATTACATACGTTATAAATATCTATTGGCCCAGGTTTTACCTGATAATATCATGTGAAGAACAAACAAAAACACTCTTTCTCTAATTTTCCGTATCTTAACATACATTTGCAAATTATTTAATATAAGCTTTTTGAACCTGTCATTAATTTCGTCTACAAAACGAATCATTTATTAATTTTTTATATATTTATAGGATCCTTACAGTGAAATTAATTACTTATTTTTGTGGCGTTGGCAATGAACATCTCGCATTTGCTTGGTGTTGTACTCTAGCAGTCACGTCAGTATTTACCCAGAAGTTAATTAATGCATCCAGAAAACATTTTCCTGAAACATCACAGAATTTTACTGATACAATTTTTCACTTTAATCTAGGAGAAATTAAGTTATCAATATTATATATTTAAAGTTTGTATTTGTGTGACTTGCTTATCTGTGATTGTTTGTCTTTAATTCCTAATCATCATCTTACGCATATTCACAACATGAAAAGTAAAAGTATAATCAGTTTAGCCACAAAGTTTTTCAAGCAACGATACAAGTCTTTCTTTGATACTGCAAAGTTTCCATATTTTGTTGCCGTCTGAGTTTGTAATCATGAAACTTTCAAGTGGAACTTTATAATTAGAATCTGCACGATCTACTCCAAACTGAGAATGCTAGAAAAACGCTGATATTATGGAAGTACACTAGGTTTTCAAACAAAATTAGAATATTCTCAATTGCATAAGTATTCAATCCCTTTGTTACGGCAACTCTTAGTCAGTTCAGATGCAAAAGATTAGTTTGAAAGGTCACAAAGTTAGCGTAATGGTCTCTGTCTGTGTGCACTCAAAATAGTTTAACTTGACTTCAGAGTAAATGTATCTGTTCAAGCCACAATTCACATAGTGATACAACAAACCAAATATGAAGACCAAGGAGCTTTCCAAACAAACCAGGGATAAAGTGGTAGAAAAGCACAGATCAGGAAAAGATGACAAGAAAATTTCAAAGTAAATGACTGTCCCTTTGAGTACGGTAAGGTCCATCATTAAGAAGTGAAATGTGCCCAGTCTCTACCTAGGCCAGGCCGCCCTTCCAAACTAAGTAGGCAGGCAAGCAGGAAGCCGGTTAGGGATGCCACTGTGAAGCCAACAGTGACTTTGATAGATTTGCAAAGTTCCATGTCTGAGGTGGGTGTCAGTGTTCATAACTCGACAATATCCCGGTTCCTACACAAAACTAGTCTGTATGGGTGAGTTACAAGAACGAAGTCATTACGGAAAAATAATCGTCTTACATCTCTTATGGAGTCTACGACAAAACATGTAAATGACACTGCAGACATGTGGCAGAAGTTTTGTGGTCAGACGAGGCAAAAATTGAGCTTTTTGGTCTAAATTCAAAGCGTTACGTCTGGCTCAAACCAAACACAGTATATCAGCCAGTCAATACCATCCCAACTGTCAAGCATGGTGATGGCAGCGTCATGCTATGGGGATGCTTCTCATCAGCAAGGACTGGGAAACTTTTCAGGACTGAGGGGAAGATGGATGGTGCAAAGAAAAGTAATGCACTGAGGTATCAGATATCAACACGACAATGACCAGAAGCACAAGGCCAAAGCCACACTGGAATGATTTCAAAAGAAGACAGTGAATGTTCTGGAGCGGCCCAGTCAATAGAAAATTTAAGGCGAGACTTGAAGATTGCAGTACATCAACGATCCCCAACTAGTCAAAATTGGAGCAATTTTACCAGGAAGAATGGGCAAAAATTACAGCCTCCTATTGTGCAAAGCTGGTAGAGACCAAAGTAAAAAGACCTCACAACAGTAATTGCTGCCAAAGGTGCTACTCCCAAGTACTGATTTAGGGAGCTGAATTCTTATGCAATCAGCAAATTTTAGTAAATATATATTTTCTTTGCAGGTTTTGCTGACATTCAACCTCCTTCACACATAACAGTGTTAAATTTGATAAAAGTTTAGAAAAACAACCTTTACACTACAGATAAATATAAAAGAATATATTTTATTTCAACCAACGTTTCGCCTTTGTGGCTTCATCAGGGTTAATATACGCAACTGTTTGATATTAGACTATTCGTTAAATTATAAAACTGTTTGTGATGTTCTATTTCTCGAGTCTGTCGTAACGTGCGTCTAACAATGTATGAAATATTATTATTGTTTCATTATTGTACTAATATTATAGTATAGTTATAATACTAACTATGTAGCTATACAAACATATGACATATATTAATTAAATAAAATGTAAAAATAAAGATAACCACAATATGTTTTATGATTAACTGAAAACATACAGACAGAAAATAGAAGCTGCTAAGAAACGATAATAAGTGGAAAGGATACAAAGCTTACTAGCAGTGTTAAAAATAAGTTAAGACTGTATGATACTCCAGAGCATGCAAGTGTTAAACTGAAAGTAATAGTGTTAAGTGTATTGGTACAATGTGTTGTTTTATGAATGGTGGTTTAGTTACATGTACCACCCATTGTCTCTGTTAAGTTTTTGATTTTTTCGTTAATGAGTATAGCTTCCACATATATTTCTCTCTTTAAAATCTTTGTTTGTTTGTTTTTGTAAAACAGAAACTTTAAATGGGTTTTGTTTTTCTGTGTTTGGGGTTCCGTATTTCTATAGGAAGACCTTTTCACACGCGCATCTCAGAACACATCAGTGCGTTATACTCGCATGACCAACACAAAACCGTTCCAGCAGAACACTGTTTAAAACAAAGAAATACAAGTACGGACTTTAATTTTTTGCTTCATTTGTACGCGATAAGTTTGTAAGCTGGCTTCGTAGTATAAAATAAATCTTTATACTTCCTCTGAGAACAGTGTAGAGTAAACGAGACACAGTACACAGTGAAAAGAGAAATGGATGGTACCATACCTACGACACATGAAGATAAGTATGCAATTAATACAGTTTATCAGGAGTGCTCAAATAAACATCTGGATTTCACATCGATATTAGTTGAAGAAGGGTCTTTGAAAGGGGTCCTTTCAAGAGTCAAACGTATATGTAACCAAAATATTCTTGAAACTGAACTTAACGAGCTAAAAACAATCTAGAGAACTGACAACGAACACAACAAATATAGACTTGAAAAGTAACAACATTAATAATGGAATCTGAGATCCAAGCATGATATGTTCAATGTACACTATCCTTTCTAACCAGGACTGCTTCAGTGAGGATTGTATTGTGTTAACAAAAGTAAAATATAAGTTTAAAATCACCTATAAAACAAGTCAATCAAAACGCTGCCGTCTCTCTTGTCAAATGTTCAAATACCAGTATATAGAGAGGTTGTAATTATGTGTCTCCACTTAGAACAGAACACCTCTATAAGAGCAATATAAAGAACACCTAAAAACAACATCAAAACCGGACCACCACTGTGATATATCCAACCATTGTTTAGAGTATAACGAACTATAAATAGTAAAAGAAATAGTAAAAATGTAAGAAAAGGCAAAAAGAAAAACCTTCAAGAACTTCTCCACATGTGGTTCAGACGAAATGCTTAACAGGAAATGTAGCTTATAGGTAAAAGCCACGTTTGGAAGAATTATTTTTTCGGTGTTTAATCTATAATGATTACAATCGAAGGTTCTTTATTTTGCATTTCAATTTTTCTTTCATACCATTTAACTAAGAATTTTAATTGAAATGTTTTTGTTTTAGCGCAAAGCTACAAAATGGTTTATCTGCGATTTCTCCATGGAGGATCAAACCCTGAAGCTTTCTGCTGAGCCACTGGAGAATAAAAACATTGATTTAATATGGTGCTATCATACAATACAGGGTATCCCAAAAATCGGTTGTCATAGCAAAATATGCTCATAATATTCGCCCTCATAATCAATATAGTACTGAAAATCTTCAATCCAAATGACCTCTACACGTTCACGGGCGTATCCACCAGGATGGCGTGGGAGACAAACTCCCATCGAAAAGCTCTGCCTTCCCCTCAGCAGCCCCCTCCCCATCTGAAATATCAGGATTTAGTCTTTAAAGATTTTAACATTTTCCCGACATTGTGACTCCCACTAATATGAAAGTGTTGTTGTTATTGTTTTCACACTGGCGGGCTAGTTGAACCGAAATAAGTATCTCCAATCGGGTGAGACCTAGAAGGTGGGTTTAAATGGTAGTTTAAAACAGCATCAGACCACAGCGAAGCTGCAAAATTAGACTAAAGTAATTTTGACTTTTTAGTAATAACAAATAAACATTTCTTAAAAGCAATATTTCTTGTATATTTAATAACACTCGACCCCCTCTTCTGATACCCTTCTGCCCCATCCTCCCAATAAAAATTCATATAAACGCTACTGCACACGTTTCAGTGTTTCGTGTAATTGTCTAAGGAGTCTGAAATGAAAGAAGAAAAGCAATATTAATATCCTCAGTGTTGCAATGGCAACTGACTTTCGAGACACCTTTATACTGATTTTTCATAAATCTAACTTTGATTATGTTGCTACGAGGTCAATACTTAGAATTTCATTATAGTTTTGACTTAACATTTAAGGATATACCCGGTGTAAGAATGTGTGTTACAATACCTAGAATAATTCTTCTTAGGACGTTTTAATAATATAAAACTAACTCCTCTTAAACAGTTTCGTACTTTTGCTCACACCGTTTTTGATAGTGTAACTTATTAGTTTACAATTTTGCTTCTGATTTTAAAATTATTTTATGATTTGCAATTTTCATGCATTTTTCCATTTGTGGTCGAATTATATTCAACTATTTTCCTATTTTATTTTATATTTGATACCCCTCCTTCACTGGCTCAACGATAAGTCTGTACGTTTATAATGCTAAAAACTGGTTTTAGAAACCTGTGATGGGCACAACACAGATAGCCCATTGTGTAGGTTTGTGCTTAATGACAAACAAACAAAATGAATAAATCATATTTAATTTTAATACCCGCAACAGTGCTGATCATACATTACTTTTAAATGTTTCATTACACATAATGTTTATCCCTAAAGAGGTTTCAAAGCTAACTTCTATATAACAACACGAAAACTTGCTTCTTTCAAGGCATTTCAAAGTAGTCAAATCGGTACTCATGTTAAAGGCAATGCCTCTAGTTAAATAATACTACAGTTATGTTCGAAGCCCAAAAATATACACAGGAACGTCAAAAGGCACTGGTTTATGAAAATGTTTTATAATATTCTTAATCCTAAGTTTTAATTCTAAGAGCTATCAATTAAAAGTTCTATCATCGAATTCGTTTATTGCTTCGTGAAACTCCAGGAAATGTATTCAGCTAGAATCTCACCAAAATAATGCTTTTCTACTTGTAATTGTTTGGAAGAAAACGAACATGCCCTGTTGCAAAGGAATTTAATTAATATGTTGTCTGGTGACATAACATCTAAAGCCTTAATATCAGAGCTAATGGAACGGATATAAAACTCTTTGAAATCTTAATTCTAACAGGTAAGATACATGCTGCTTTACTGTTCTGAAAGCAACTAATGAAAACAGACACAACATTCTTTTATACCAATTGATTCCATTAACGTTATCCTTATTCTCATTAAGTCCCCAGTCGTAAACTTGTACATTATGAACTAGTCAGCTAGCGTTCAAAGGTTTCCAAGGTGCAGTTGAAAAGAAGCGTACTTTACAAACAATGATAACTTATCTAAGAACCAGGTGAAATTTTTGTTTTAGTTTTCATTGTTTTTCTAAGCAAAAACAAAAAAGAAATAAAGCTTCTGGTTTTAAAATTTTAATACAAACTGGTGTCTCAGTGTAATATCTGGTTAACAGAAAAGATATTGTGCAAACTGAAGATATTTGGTCATATTTTAGTGATATGACCACCTCTGTTTTCTACAGAAAAATATGAAACTTTCGACTTCATGCTTTTATTAAAGACTTATACACACCACTAAGATAAACACAGATACAAGCACAACGAGGGCTTCTGAATTTGATCTTTTTCTTAGTCTCATGTGTGTGTGGAGGGGGGGATTGACGTCAAACAACTGTAGATGGATGATATATTGTTTATTAGCGATGTGCTGCTCTTAGAGAATAATATGGTGAAGGTATTCTCGGAAAATTGAAACTTTCTATTCAAACTAAATTAAATACTCCATGCTCTGAACCCGAGGAAAAATAATAGATTTATACTAATACCACCTAAGATCTATTAGTAAATCGGACACGTTCTATATAATTTTGCTCTATCGTCTAAAAAACTTGATAATTAAATAGTAAGTTGTTTATATGTATGAATGCGTATGACGATTAAAGGCTCCATATTTCATTCCTGATTATATTAGGATATTTCTCTCTTAATAAGAAACGTTCAGTATATGTTATTTCTTTAGTTTTGTTTTAGAGAGGCTGCTTGTTGCAGAGTGGCATAAATGATCAGCTCAGAAGTAGTCCATTTTCTTTGTGAATTTCTTTCTTCGCTTAAAGCAGTGTTAGGTGGCGCTGATGTATTCAAGTTGTTTCTTTAGGATTTTTGTGCAAAGCTATGTAAGGGCGTGGTCATCCATACTTTTAAAGCGAAAGACTCGAACGAAGCCACCTAAGCAAAACGTTTCCAATTCCACAAAGCAAAAGTCGCCAGAGAAACATTAAATAGTCACTAGATGTCGCTATTTAAACATTTTGAAGGGTTCCAAAAACGTCACTAAACAAAATCTCTATGTAATTCAATAGAAACATTTTTTAAATTTCTATGTAATTCTATAAAAATTATACATATGTGTATATATATATATGTCGAAGTGGTGTGCAACAGAATGTACTAAGAATATCGTGGATTGTGTCAACACTACTGAGCTGTTTGTGAATGATTTTGTGAATATAGAAATGGGTGACTTCTTTCTTTTAACATCACGGTTGACGGCCGTGAAAGTTGCTAGATTCGTCGCCAGCCGCCTTGACAAACTTCTGTCGCTAGGGGAACCCAAAAGTCACTAGAACTACCGACAAAATCGCTAATTGACAACACTATCTACAGCCAACTCTTGGGATGTTCTAACCGAATAGTGAGACTTGACCATAAATTTTATAGCACTCACGCCTTTAAAACGCGTTTTTTCGACAACAGGACGTGAAACACGAACCTTTGGATTCACAGTCTAGGCACGATAATCACTAAAGCCACGTTCCACGCACATCTCGATGAGTTAAGAAACACATGCTACGTTAATGTCCCTAAGAACATTGCATTGATATTAGTAAAGTATGTTTCATATGTACGTTTACTGTTGACTTTTAAGCTTAAATCTAAAGACAGATTTTGTTTCTTTGTAATTCATATGTGAACTTAATTCAAGGATGAAATATATTAAGGAAATGGAGAATTTTTGAATGTTTTTGAGTCTATTGTACCGAATATCAAAAATGAATATAATATATTAAAATAAGCCATAACTTTATTGCAAAGACTGTTGAACCAGAAGGCTTTCCTACTAGCGTCTATTCATATCATTTGCTATGCTGGTTCGCGAAATGGCGCATGAACTTATCAAATGTGAAAAAAAACAAGGGCTGAACTATTCCATGTTTACTTTAATACACGATTAAGTTGTGTTCATTTTTTCGTAAAGTTTTCTGCAAAATGGGTAGAATAGCACCAGATCGTTTTCCACACGAATGACCTTACATAAGGAAATGGAAAACGTATTTGATTTCGTTCGAGTAGATATAAAACCTTGAGAAAGAGAATGTTCGTGCTTACAAGTCACTAAAAGCGTACATATACTTTGAGAAAGGACACGTGCAAAATATAAGCATAGGGGTGGCGAATAATGACTGTAAGAATTATTTTATTCAGACAGAGGTGATGACATCCATGTCATGGCGAACATATAAGGTATTGGTGTAATAATATTTTACCAAGTGTGTCGTCCACAGGCATTCAAGCATGACAGTTAGTGTACAAAAATAAGCAGAAATTTTTCCTTAGTGTGCACATAATTTTAATGTTCATTAAGGCCCTCAAACATATATCCCAGATGTTCCCATCTTAAAATCTCTCAAATATATGCAATATATATAGATTTAAAACATATTATATCACCAACGTTCCAACACATATGATCCTGTCCTTTCAAATAATTACTGTTTGAATACTACCAACACTGAAGTAAAATTTCCGACTATATGTGTGTTTAGATAGGACTACTAAGATCTTACAGAATTTGTATACCAGAAGGGCAGGGGACTACATGGTACATACAAGTTATATTGAAAAACGTGTTATGTCATATGGAATCTGAAAAATAAAACAGTTTTGAAAGATTGACATGTAGCTCATAACACCTTGCTAACAAGTATAAGGTCAATCAGACTTTTGAAAAGTAAAATTCTTCATATCTAGAAAGAAAAACGAGGTTTTCAAGTTAATGCAATTTCGTGTTTTCTCCCTTCACCTTACTTCTAGAGAATTACTCAAGACTAATTCTCAGAGCCATAAAGCATATGCATTGACGTTTGAGAATGTCTACTAATTTTAAATATCCTTGGACATTGTTAACGAATAGCTAAAAACAATTAATATGCCTAATAAATAATACAACTTATATTAAGTACTGTGTTACGTATTATAATTTCAAATAGCCTAAACTGAGTTAAATTGTAATGTAAATTTAATATTTAAATAAATGCCGATATATACCCAATTTATTATATTTGCCAACAAGATTGACACACACAGTTTTCTTTTTTTTAATACAAATATATTCTGATTCACAAACAATAATACAATTTACAATAACAGTTATTACAAACAATGATTTATCTACAAAATTTTTACAAACTTACAAGCAATATAAAGTCTTATTTCTAGTCTAG
>NW_013665823.1:713543-717075 GCF_000517525.1 Limulus polyphemus | reverse complement strand
CACGATTGTTAACAACCGGTTCGTGGAGGTCATTAAATTCTAAGAACAGGTTCGCACGAACCGGCTGAATCCCACCACTGATGGAAATAAGTGCATGAGCAGTATAATATCGCAGAGTCTTTTCATTGTTATTCTTATTACTATTGCATGGAAAGAAGTGAATGAAAAGATAACATGAAACAATGCTGCTCGTGCATCCCTTTCCAAGCGTTATGCAGAATCAGGTCCCGTTATGCTGATTCGACCTGTTCTGCAACCCATTATGCAGAATTGACATACTTTTTTAGTATTTACGTTATGCAAATTATGCGCAGTGGTACATCTCTTATGAGTACCGTCGCACATCATATTGCTATTAGTATCAATACGGTTGGTAATTTATAAAACAACTGAGTTAGTTACCGCTAATAGCATATATTTTTGCTGGATACGATTTCTACCCGCTTTTTTTTTCTTTTTTTTGGTGCTTTACTTACATGAACGCCATGATTCACTATATCAATTCTATTTGGATTGTTGAACATCGATTTATTTCGTATAAATTTCTGGGTTAAAATGCTCCCTTCTTGAGTTTCTGCCATTCGACTAGTACAAACAGCATTATTACATTAGTATAAAACTAAATAAAATATTAATTTAAAGTAAATCTAATTCTAACTTTGTACGCTAACATACACTACCATATGCTGCTATTGATGTTTACTGCGAAATTGTTACTGCTTAAAACTGGTTTGAAAAAAGTTCGAGAAAAAACGATCTTTACTCTCCAGATAATTATAACATACTTTTATTTTAACCGTCGTTTTGCCTTTGCAGCTTCTTCAGGGTTAATATATAAAACGATTTTGATAAAAGATAATAAAGAATACAGTGACACGTCTAAATGAAACCGTTTTTCTAGTTTATTTTCTGCGACGCTTCGAGCAGACGCCCTTCGTTAGGAAGTAAAGGTCATGTTACAATTTAATCAGGCTCAGATATAGTCGTTAAAAAGTCAGATAATACAAAGGTTCTAATTACACACGTTCAACATGGAGCACGGTGACAAAAATACCTCTAAAAACATTGTTGAACTTATTACGTAATCTATATAAATATAATAGTACTGTCTGTTGTATGTCCATGTAACTACTTCGCAGGGTGTAGATGGATCCTCACCAAAATTGGTATGGAGATTCACTGGGTCCATGCAGAGATATATGCAAAATTGCGGTTTCACATTTTGTGTTTTTCAGTCCTTATGGGCGTTTTTTACAACTACATATAAAAGAAGCAACTTTTCATGTCCTAAGATAACCTTTCATTAATCATGAATTTACATAACTTCCGTCCATTGGACAACTACTCCAGCTTGTTATTATTAAAATTAGCAAGAATACGGAAAATGAATTTGTTTCTTAAGTTAAACATAAAGCTACACAATTTTGTTCTTCCACGTAAACAGAAATCACGTTCAGCTGATAACTTTTTTAAACCAGTTTTGGAACCACTAGTGACTATTGTTACTACCATACTGTCTTACAGTATGTTTCTATCACTACTGATAAACTTTGTACCCTTTCAAAAACATTATTCCTAAAATTGAAAGAAATTGGCAATTTTTATTAATCGTTTTATGTAAATATATTTCAGAAACATAGAATAAACATTATCCAAGACCAAGATTGTAAATATCTGATTCATCAGGAGCATTTCTACTCTTTACGTCATATATACATCCATAAGAACTAATAAAAGGCAAACTATGAACCAAAAAACTTCATGTTCCTTTTTTACTCATCAAAATCTGAAAATATTGTGCCATTTTGTGACTTCTAATTTAAGCAAGTTTTAAACCACCTAACCTAAATACAACATATAAAGAACAATAGCTTGAAATATCATAACGAAACAATATAATAGTTCTTTTACAGCTGAAAATTAAACTTGCCAATAACCGAAACGTTGTTGTTATCCGGCCAGATAAAGGTACAGTTGTCTTCATTTTAAATAGATCTGATTATGTCTCCAAAATGGAAGATATTTTAAATGACAGAACAAGGTTTAAATCCCTCGATAATGATTGGCTTAAGCTTACTCTCAAACGTGAGGAAAACCTTCAGTATACTTTAAGATATCTTAAATATTGTAAACTCATCTCTGACATCACAGAACTTTATCCCACAGGTTCCCGCCCAGGTCTTATGTATGGCTTACCGAAAACATACAGAAATGGTTTACCCCTCAGACTTATTCTATATACTCTTGGTTTCCATGCCTTACAAAGTTGCTAAATATCTTGTATCTGCATTAAGCTCATTAACTAAGAACGAATTTCTTATTAAAAATTCTTTTTTTTTTTGCTTTGCTCAAGAGATATCTAAATTTCCTAACGCAGATTAATTGGTTATGGCCAGCTTTGGTATTCATTCCTTATTCACTAACATTCCACTTGAGGAAACAATTAAAATAATTATTAACAGCTATTCCCCACCAAAAATGCTCTGCACTCTAACTTAACCAACAAAAATTCAAACATCTTTTTAAATTGGCCCTCAAAGACAATTACTTCATTTTTTAATGGTCATCTTTATAACCAGATAGACGGAGTAGCGATGGGATTACCTATAGGTCAGACCCTTGCAAATATTTTTCTACGTTATTACGAATGTCAGTGGCTGGATAATTGCCCCATTTATTACCAACCAGTATTATATAGAAGGTACGTTGATGATACTTTATACTCTTTCACAACACTGATCACGTCAAGAAGTTTTTAGAATACCTAAACTCACAACATCCATGTATAAACTTTACATGAGGTGTGGAAGAAAACAATAACTTAGACGTCCATCTAAACAATCTATTTACCACATCTGTTTACCGTATGAAAATATTTACTGACTTTTACACTCGTTTGAACAGTTTCATAACAGACTCCTTCAAACATAACCTTGTCCTAAATCGTAACAAAACATTTACTGGCTTATACACTCGTTTCTTACACTATCACACGAAAATGTTTATCAAAATAATAATATAACTTACCTTTTAGTCATACACTGTCTCAAAATATACACTAGTTCTTATCACTCCTTTCATTGACAAACAAAGTTTTAAACTCAAACATTAAATTCAAAAAATAATTTAAACATATTACTCACAAATTAAGCTACGCCAACATTTAGAATTAAAAAAGTGTTTAAAACCAAAGACGCTCTACCCATTCCTATGCGCTCGTGTGTCGTACGTAAACACACATGTGGTAGCTGTAAAGCTACTTTTATGGATAAAACCACATGTCACCTACAAATACGTGCACATGAGTACATGGGAATGTCAGCAAGAAGCGGATATAAGCTAACTAATCCACCGGAGTCTTGTATCCGATTGTACAGTGACAATAACAACCACTCCATACTTCTAGAAAACCTTGAAATTCTCGACTCCGAAACCACATATTACGAACTCTTTATTAAAGAAATCCTCTCTGTTTTCACTGATCACCCAACAGTAAATAATAACATCAACTCTTCCCTGTTGTCATTAATGT
>NW_013665823.1:711868-712971 GCF_000517525.1 Limulus polyphemus | reverse complement strand
CCTAAAATAATTTCAATTTGAGGGTACGCTGGTAAAGATCCTGATGAGTAATAAAATTGAATCGGGTATACGCGCACTCCATGCTTGGTGTCGCTGGCGCATGAAAGTATAGCTAATAGCAAGGAAAAAATGTCTCGTATGTTGACTGTCTCTAATCCTGCCTAAAATAATCTCAAGTGCCTTGGCTATTGAGGATTCCCTCTTTTTTTTATTCATATCCACAGGTGAAGCTTATTTGTGTTTCGGTTATATGTATATATATATATATACACATATAAATTTTCTATAGAATTATACAGAGATTTTTTCAAATTTTGTATTCAAATGGTTTTCTCACACTGTGATTAGTCTCTCATAAGTAGTTCGCCCGAACTATGTGACATTTAACTTGGAGATGTTTTGTTGCTTTTTGTTTCCTTACATATTACAGTAACGTTCATATTCTATTGTTTCGTTATGATATTTCAAACTATTTTTCTTTATATATTGTAACGAATTTGTTGTTATATATTTATTTTAATATCAACGTTTGTTTAGATGAAATTTATATTTAAAAAACATGCATAACTTGTAGTGTTAGATACGAACTAGACAACACGTGACCGTTGGGTTACCCACTATTCAGAGGTTATGAAGAATTCAAGCTAATTTCAATCTTGCACCGAAATGAAGGTTTATTTTGAGATAATTTAATTAAATATTTCAATCCATTCATGTTATTCATAATTCAAGAAAAGATATTTGATTGTTGATCGGGAGTAAAAGTAAAGACCATTTCATTTTTCAAAAAAATGAAGTCCGAGTTTTCAGGTATTGTTTTCAGGTATTGTATTCATTATGTTGTGGTCTTTCCTCTTAAACCTTCTACAAATAAGAAACAGTAACCCTTTATTTTTTCTTCGAATTACCTACCATAACCAAGGCACATTATTGAGAAATTATTCAAGATATTGTCATCTTTTGTCATCTTACGCCTTTTAATGAAGATGGGAACATTGACAGGGAAATAGATTTGAACGGAGAAGTTTCGTAAAGAGTGCAAACGGTAGTGTGAATGATGTTTTGACTGAGAAAATAAGCAAACAAACAATCTCAGAGTTTTT
>NW_013665823.1:708263-710999 GCF_000517525.1 Limulus polyphemus | reverse complement strand
CTATCAATCTTGTTGGCAAATATCGTAAATTGACTAATATATAGGAATATATTTAAATACTAAATCCAAAGTACAGTTTAACTACTAAATTTAAATTATCAGTTAACTCGGCTTCCGACTATTCGAAATTCTAATACGTAACAATATTGTATTTAGGTGGCTTAAAACTTGTTTAAATTAGAAGTCACAAAATAGCACAGTATTCTCAGATTTTGATAAGTAAAGAAGGAAAATGAAATTTCTCTGGTTTATAGTTTGATTTTTCATTAGTTCTTATGGATGTATATATGACGTAAAGAGTAGAAATGCCCCTGAAGAATCAGATACTTACAACCTTGGTCTTGGATAATGTTTATTCTATGTTTCTGAAATTTATTTACACAAAATGATTAATAAAAATTGGTAATTTCTTTCAATTTCCATTTATGGAATAATTTGTTTATCTCTACAATTTTATTTCATATTTTCCTTCAAGTGAACAGAAACCACGTTTAACTGATAGCTATTATACAGTCACTATCATACTGTCTTACAGTTTGTTTTTATCACTGCTAATAAACTTTGTATCTTTTCAACTTTAAATTATTGTTCCTTTTATTATTCGTCGATTTGTTTTTGTAGCTAATCTTCAAACATTTTGTGATTATATTTATTTTTATATAAATAATATATGTTATAGTTGTATAGTTAGTATCATAACTATACTATAATATTTGAACATTAGTGAAACAATAATGATATTCTATATGTTGTTAGAAGCAGACTCGAGAAATAGAACTTTACGAGCAATTTTATAATTTAATTAATATTCTAATATCAAATAGTTTTATTCTTGGTTGAATATTCCACTTCAACTTCACCTATGCGAAAGTCTTTTCCTTCCCATAATTATTTCTCTGGATTATTATTTTATTTTACTAGTCTATTATTTTATTATTTTGCGAATTTATGTTTATCATTTTCCTGCGTTTATGTTTCCAAGTCCAATTTTAATTCTAATTACTTGTTTATTCTTTATTATATTTTATCAAAATATTTTTATGTCGCAAAGGCGAAACGACGGTTAAAATAAAAGTCTATTATAATTATCTTTAGTGTAAAGGTCATTTTTTTTCGAAGTTTTTCAAACCAGTTTTAAGCAGTAACAATTTCGCGGTAAACGTCAATAACAGCATATGGTAGTGTATGTTAACGTACAAAGTTAGAATAAGATTTACTTTAAACTTAATATTCTATTTTATTTAGTTTTAAACTTGTGTAATAATGCTGTTTGCGCTCGTCGAATGTTAGAAACACATAAAAGGAGCATTTTAACCGAGAAATTTATACGAAATAAATCGATGTTCAACAATCCAAATAGAATTGATGTAGTGAATCATGGCGTTCATGTTAAAAGAGCACCAATAAGCGGACAGAAATCGTATCCAGCAAAAATAGACGCTATTAGTAGTAAGAACTCACTTGTTTTATGCATTTGTTTCTACTCGAGCGAGATCAGATACGTTTTCAATTTCCTTATGTCAACATCTGGGATCCCTCTTAAATTTTTTTCCCATTTCGAAACCGAGCTCAAAAGTCATTCGTTTGGGAAACGATCTGGTGCTATTCTGCCCATTTTGCTGAAAGCTTTACGGAAAAATTTTAAAAAGCTGAACACAACTTAATCCTGTATTGAAGTAAACATGGAGTAGTTCAGCCCTTGTTTTTTTCACATTTCATAAGTTCATGCGCCATTTCGCGAACCAAGTCCCTGACCAACATAGCAAATGATATGAATAGACGCTAGTAGGAAAGCCTTCTGGCTTCAACAATCTTTGCAATAAAGTTATGGCTTATTTTAATATATTATATTCATTTTTGATATCCGGTACAATAGACTCCAAAACATTCAAAAATTTCTTCATTTCCTTAATATATTTCATCCTTGAATTAAGTTCACATATGAATTACAAAGAAACAAAATCTGTTTTTAGATTTAAACTTAAAAAGTCAACAGTAAACGTACATATGAAAATATACTTTACTAATATCAATGTAATGTTCTTAGGGACATTAACGTAACACATGCGTTTCTTAACTCATCGAGATGTGCGTGGGACGTGGCTTTAGTGATTATCGTGCCTAGACTGTGAATCCAAAGGTTCGTGTTTCACGTCCTGTTGTCGAAAAAACGCGTTTTAGAAGCGTGAGTGCTATAAAACTGATGGTCAAGTCTCACTATTCGATTAGAGCATCCCAAGAATTGGCGGTGGACAGTGTTGCCAATTAGCGATTTTGTCGGTAGTTCTAGTGACTTTTGGGTTCCCCGAGCGACAGAAGTTTGTCAAGGCGGCTGCCGACGAATCTAGCAACTTTCACGGCCGTCAACAGTGATATTAAGAGAAAGAAGTCACCCATTTCTATCTTCACAAAATCTTTCACAAACAGCTCAGTAGTGTTGACACAATCCACGATATTCTTAATACATTCTGTTGACACCATTTCAACATATTTACGTCTACACAATCTTAACAAAACACAAACGGCCCGGCATGACCAGGTGGTCAGGGCACTCGACTCGCAATCTGCGGGTCGCGGCTTCGAATACCCGTCCCACCAAACATGTTTGCCCTTTCAGCCGTGGGGCGTTATAATGTGACGGTCTATCCCACTATTCGTTGGTAAAAGAGTAACCCAAGAGTTGGCGGTGGGTGGTGATGACTAGCTACCTTCCCTCTACTCTTACACTGCTAATTT
>NW_013665823.1:701959-707263 GCF_000517525.1 Limulus polyphemus | reverse complement strand
CACAATGAAAGACAGTGAGTGAGCGGCAACTGATATTTGTGTACGTTGTTGTTGTTGCTTGTAGTTGTAGGAAGTTATTGAAGGCGTTATGCTTATTCGTCAGTAGATATTTAAAATACAAATGTCCTAAAGACAAAGAAGCAGAGGACTAGAAGTCTCAAGAGCAGTTTAAGGGCTGGCTAAAACTTTACGACAAACACCTGTTAGAGTATGACTTACAGTCTAAAAACATTTTTAGTGTTTAGTGAATTATGGATATGGATATTGCATAATATACTGATACAAAAGCCCGTAAAAGCGACGGGAAACCACTGTTGAATGATTAACGAAAATTATAGAATTTAACTAAAACGAATTTGTCTGTATGTCCAAAATGCACCTATTATTCACTTGTTTGATCAGTCTTGAAGTAATTATTTAATCACCACATTTTTAGTAAAAACTACGCAGAAAAATGAAATGTTATCGTGAACAAAAGTGCGCGTGCACTCTGAAAGAGACTTAAATGGCATTCCTCAAATATCTGAAATTCCCGATTAATAAGCGTTATAACTAGGGATGGACGGATATACGGCCAGATATTCGGCCCCGGCCGGGTATTGGGCTATCCGATAATACTCGGCTCCGGTCGAGTGTCAGTTAGGCACCTGAGCCCTAATCTTTGTGGCAACTAACAGGGTACTAAAAGTTACAGTCAATAATTGGTTTAGTTATGAAAAAAAAAAAAAAAGTGTTCCGAACAACAAAAACTGACCGACCGCTGAAAGTCGGGGATTCAGAAAATAATAGGGGTTGATAACACGCATGGCTTGAGAAGTAGATTTCTGGGGAAGGTGAGGGTTTTGAGAACAATAGGGGTTAGGGTTTGAGAAGTTGAGGCTATACATTGAAAGTTGAAAATAAAACTTGAATGTTCTGTTGGCGATTATTTGGTTAAATGTAGTAAACGTCAATTTTGTTTTTGTTTCTAATTTCTGTGTATGGAAACACTGGTGTATCGTTTATATTGTTGCGTAAGCTGAAATTTCGAGAAACTCTCCTCACACCTATAAATATAATCAACGCGCCGCGCCAAAGGGCAGTATATTTTATTAGTTTGCTATAGTTGGTGTACTATAAACATCTGAAGCTATAACTGTAATTGCTATAACTAGGGATGCACGGGTAGTAAAATTTGGCCGTATACCGGGTCCGGGTACCAGGTCACTAAGCTTTGGCCAGGGCGGGTGTCAACCGGGATCGGGTCCTCCTCTTGTCCCCTAAAAAAAAAATACCCGCCGCTGGGAGAGAACCCGAATTTTAACCATATAAACTTTCAACTTACTATTGAGGCATCGGGGTCTGATATGCCTTACATAAATCTGAATAAGGCCCCACTAAAAAACTGAAATAAAGGCAGAAAAGATACTGCATAAGTTAAAAGAAAACAAAAACTTAACAAACACTATACAAGCGTTAGATAGGGAAATCTGTTTTGATTTTATACAATAGTCTAGGTCTAAGTTTTTAAATGAAACGAATATAGCTTGTCAGTTAATTACATGAATGACATTAGATGTATGTTCCACTGAAACCGAATGAGAAGTTTAACATAATTTTAAAGAATTAACCTTTACATCTGAAGGATTCTTTTTTATTTTAAGTTTGCTACTGTCCCACGGTGGGACAGCGGTAAGTTTACGGACTTATAATGCTGAAACTCGGAGTTAAATTCCCCTTGGTGGACACAGCAGATAGCCCAATGTGGTTTTACTTTAAAACAAACAAAAACAAAAGTTTTCTACTGTAATAGTTTCATGGATGACATCTTTGAAGTCACGTTTAACCGGTTTCTGCAATATATGTCGCCCAGCAACATATATTAGAGAAACTTGACGTCTCTTACACATCAAAGGTTTCCCAAAGTGTGACGAATTTACTATCCTATACCTATTTGGATATCGATACTTTTTAAAGTTAAATTTATATTTAGAAACGTACGTAACTCATACTGTTAAATCTGTATTGCGAAATTCCCGCCTATTCACTAAAATTGTAGAAAATTATTGAGTCTAAGAATCAACAATATATGTGTGTACGTAACACAGACAGTCCATTGTGCACCTTTGCTCTTAAGAACAAATAACGTAATTTTTCCTCGGTTTTCTCTGTATACGTTCAAAATTTTATACTAACATCTAACCCTAAGTCTGCACTCAGACATTTTATTCAAATAACTAAGGGATGAATTCGTGCTTTGCGTACGATGTACGTACATAAATTATTTGACTACTGAAACATTGTTTAGCACACACAAAAATTAAAGGAAAGACAGAAGGGAATGAACTCTGATCTCCGCATACGAAGCGTGTGCTGTATCATGTGAGCCAAAGCTTGAATAATTTCTTTATATAGGCAGCATTATTAAGTGGAATACTACATATATGACAAGAGCATATATTTTAACTAGACAAACCGTTTAAATAATGCTGTTGTATTATGTAGTCGGACTTGAATAAAACAAAACTACTAAGCAGAACATGGAGTTGTATTTAGATTTATAGTAAAGAAGTGTAGAAACGTGGAATGACTACGAATACAAACAATATATATATATATATATATCGGTATACGGCATTTTGTTTTCTATAAACACCTTGTCTTTCTGGATAATCGCCATCTTTGACTGAGATCTTGAGACTTTTTCTTGATCCAACTGTTGATAAAGCAACGTTATAAAACAGTGAATTTTTAAAATTATGATATCAAGAAGTGTAAAAAAAAATCAACTTCTTCGGGGATTTTCAGTATGATATCGATCATGGCTTTCTATTCTGAATTTTCAAGACACCAACTGGGGATTCGGGGCACTTTCAAATAGCATCGGGTCATGGGTCCCGTGTGCCAGTGCCCTGCGACGCCTTTAGTATCAACTCTTTTTAAAATATTAAAAAAGCGTCGGGTCGACTGCCACCAATAACAGAAATGGTGTAATATTTTATTCACTTAGTGGGCAAACTCGTTCTTCGCGTACGGTGCTGTTTAAACTATAGGCCTAATTGTCGATTTTTAGGCGCGCATATTTAAATACAGTGAATTGCAAAAGTATTCACCCCGTGCGAAGTTTCCACATTTTGTTGCCGTCTGAACTTGTAATCATAAAACTTTCAAATGGGACTTTATATTTAGTATCTACATTATCCACTTTAAACCGAGAAAGCTAAAAAACAAAAACGCTGATATTATGAAAGTAAGTTAGATTTTCAAACAAAATTTGAATATTCTCAATTGCATAAGTGTTCAACTCCTTTGCTACAAGAACCCTAAGTCAGATCTGATGCAAAATATTAGTTTGAAAGGTCACAAAATTAATGTAATGGTCTCTGTCTGTGTATATTTAAAGTGGTTTAACTTGACTTCAGAGTAAACACATCTGTTCAAGCCACAACTCACATAGTGATACGACAAACCAACCGTGAAGACCAAGGAGCTTTCCAAACAAGTCAGGAATAAAGTGGTAGTGAAGCACAGATGAAAGAAAGTTGCAAGAAAATTTCAAAGTTGCTGATTATCTCTTTGAGTACGGTGAAGTCCATCATTAAGAAGTGGAATTTGCTCCAAACCACTCAGTCACTACCCAGATCAGGCCGCTCTTCCAAACTAAGCAGCCGGGCAAGCAGGAAACTGGTTAGGGATGCCACCGTGAAACCAACAATGACTTTGAAAGATTTGCAAAGTTCCATGCCTGAGGTGGGAGTCGATATTCGTACATCGACAATATGCCGGTCACTACACAAAGCTGGCTTGTAAAAGGTGTATATATGTATATCTTATATATATATTATGAACCGTACTGTCTGTCTCCCGTTTACGGCGGTCGCTTCCCGCGCTGCGCGTGAAAAGCTGCGCACTTTTGAAATGACGGGAGAACAGGCATGAATAATGTTGATGCCAAATTTTATTTCGCAAGCAAGATATTCTACACTAAATTGTTAGGAATTTATCACACTATCATTCACATTTCAAAATTTGACGTAACTTAAAAAATAAAAATGTAGATTTACCGTATGTTATTGTTGAGCGGCTCTTAGCATGAATGAAATTCTCAACAGCGTGAAACCCAGAGTGTAACACAATTAACCTTTTTAAATTCCATGAAGTAATTTAAATTTATAGATTAACTTAAACTTTTCTTGTCACTGGGGACGGGTACTTTTGCTTGTAACAATTAAAGTCATATAATGTGGAAATGAGTTAAAATAAAAACAAAAATAAATACAAATAGAATTATCATTGATTACAAAATATGGTAAAATAAAAAGAGAACTAAATAAAGCGTTAAATGACTACCCATAAGCTAAATGATGCGAATTTCCATGTATTCATAAGTGAATATTTCCTTTGATTTTTCAAATAACTGTAACTCGGATATCACGAAATGTTTGTTTGCACAGAAATACATAATTGATGTTACGTATTAGGATTTCAAATGATCTTAAATTGAGTTAATTGATAAATTTAATAGTTTAATTGTAGTTTGGATTTAGTAGTTAAGTAAAAGCCGATATATAGTCAGTTTATGATATTTGCCAACAAGATTGATACACACAGTTTTCGTTTTTAACACAAATACGTTTTAATATACACACAATAACAGTTATTACAAATAGTTATTACAAACAATGATTTATAAACAAAAGTTTCACAAATTTACAAGCAATATAAAGTCTTCTTTCTAGTTTGGAACTTCCTTGATATCTTATCGAGGGTTCACGATGAGCGAGTTGATTAAGAGTTGATATAGGTATAATTCATTTAGTAGGATAAGCGTTGTAACAATTACAGTTATATCTTCCGAAGATTTATGGCACACTGACTATAGTGAACTAATAATAGATACTCTCATTCGGCGCGGTGCGTTGGTTATATTTATAGGCGTGGGAACGTTTTCTAGAAAATTCAGATTACGTACAATACTGAGCTACATTTAAGCGTTTACGTATATACATATATATTGTTAATTCTTACTCTCGAGAATCTTCTACAACTTTGAAGAATAGGCGGGAGTTTCGCTTTACATATTTAACTCTATAAGCTACGCATGTTTTAAAATATAAACTTAATCTAACCAGTCGTTGATATTAAAACAAATATATAATAAAAAATTCGTTACATGGGCTATCTGTGCTCTGCCCACCGCGAGCATCAAAATCCAAGTTTTAGCGATTTATCATCATTAATACTTTCACTCGTGTATTAAAAATCATAAATATATATAGGTAAATCACTTTTGAAGGCGTAAAATAAATGCTTTAATGTAATTCT
>NW_013665823.1:694776-701626 GCF_000517525.1 Limulus polyphemus | reverse complement strand
ATATATATATATATATATATAAACCTTTTCGTTTATTTTTTTTATACCAAATATAATTTTGGCGCCAATTTTTCAATCCGTTTGCCAACAGCTAACGTATGCTGTGAATGCACAAGGTTTGTTTTGAAATAAACAGAAAGATCTTTCTCAAACGCTGCCCAAGAGCAAATTGCAACCAATAAATGATCGCATTATTAGTTTCATATTCTTGCACTGCTAGCGGTGTCATACACTTTGTGTTCCACAGTAGACAGCGTGTAACACACTTACTAAATGTTGATTGACTTGTTTACATCAAGTGCCATCATCAATGCTACAGTAGCTACACGACAACATTGACAAAACTTGCTCGAGTTCGTAACATTGAAACATAAGATGTTTTCTTGCCTTGTCCTTTTTCTTGTTAAGTATCGACTCTAATTCAGAAGTTCATATAAATAGCCTTTCCCTATCTCGATAATCTATTATAGCAATCTTTTTTCATTTGTTACATATTAAAAATTTGAAATAGTCCGAAACCGATATTTTAGTTAATTTACGCTATTTGCCAACAAGATTGACACACACCATTTTCGTTTTTCACACAAATGCATTTTAATATGTATACAACAATACAATTTACAACAACATTTATTACGAATAATTACAATAAACAAAGTTTTATAAACAACAATGTCACTAACATACAAACAACATAAAATCTTCTTTCTAGTTCAGAGTCTCCTTGATATCCAGCGAGTTAACTTGAAGTCGATGTACGTACACTTACCGAGAAGCTAGCTAGCTTTGTCAGACACTGAATTGTTGGACCATCGAAGTAAAATAATATTTTCATAAACCCACTAATGTACGATGAGAATTCATTAATACTTCCAGAAAGATACAAACGTCTGATGAAAATCCGCTGACGTTCGAAATTTATAACAGTTTCTGGGCAAATTCGTTATACGCAATACATATCTGACACTATAAGTTACGCATATTTTTAAATACAAATTTAATCTAAACAACGTTCATATTAGAATTAAATACATAACAATAAATTTGTTACATGCTATACATAACTAACACTGTAAGCTAGGCACGTTTTTAAATATAAACTCATTCCAAACAAACGTTGTCATTAAAATAAACATATAACAAATTCGTTATACGCAATACATATCTGACACTATAAGTTACGCATATTTTTAAATACAAATTTAATCTAAACAATAAATACATAACAATCAATTCGTTACACATTCCATAGGGCGGCTGCGTAGAGAATATATTCCAACAATCAACGATTTTAAGCCTCCTATATGCAAGTGAATGCATAACATCGTAGCTGGTTTTATCTAAATGGTATATAATGACTCCTCACGAACGGATGGATAAAATGTATTGCACTCTCAAGAAGTGATGTTGATAAACCAACACTACCACTGTATAATATTTAAGGCATAATGGAGCCTTCCTTCCTTTCTTGTTCTGAAAATAAGCTTTGTGTTCGTGTATGATTTTGTTTTCTTTTAAGAAAATATTGTATAATGCTTTATTGTTGTAAACACAGAAACACATTACAGCTTAATGATTACATATGTATGTTACAGATTTCTTTACAATTTCACCAAAGGTAAAATTGAAAGGAGAATCTGTAACCCAGAGGCCTAATATTTTCTTTGATTGGCGTACCCTCTGCTGTGGACTACAGTTTCGCCTCTTGGAGGCTCATCAGCACAGGTTTGGCTGACAAATCAAAGAAATACAGTTAGGTCTCTTATAACGGCGATTTGTATACATAAACTATTTTAGGTTACTTTATTGGTGATTGAAAAGGACTTAAAAACCCCATTAATGTTAATATTACAGCTTAGCGTTGTCCATTTTAATTAATTTAGTTTTGAATTAATGATAACTTTTTCTTATAAGTAAAAAAAAAACTGAAATACATAAAATCAATGCTATATCTCTCATTCTAACTCGAACACAAGTCTGTTATTGTTCTTTCCATCGCATACTGTATTTTTTATAATAGTTCTTATCCCTGTGCAAGTTATTTTATATTATTCGATAAAACTAATGCAGAGTGAGAATCCATTTAACGATAAAAATAAGCGTTTTATTTCTTCTACTGAAAGCTTTACGATTCACACAGTTTTATGATACAATGATAAACAACCGATAGGCCCAACTCACAAATCAAACTAAACAGCCACTTACTTATCTAATTTCCTTTTGTATCTAGGAAACAAACTCAAAAGACAAATGTGAAACAATGAAATGCCTTACTAAGTTACTAACTCACTAACTTTCGCATATATTCACCTCTCCTTTTAGTCTAATTTATATTATTCAACAATATTCGAGACAATTGAGAAATTTGTAAACATCACACGTTATCAACACGTGTCAAGAAAGCTCGAGACGTCACGTGCTCATCACGTCACGTCAAATCTAGAACTGTCTCTAGCCAAAACAATATAAAAATGTAAATTATAATATCAAAACATACCCCACAACAGTATAAAACACCGTATCTTTCTATTATATAAAAATGCTGGGGTATTTAGATTTTCTTAATCGTTTTTATTCCATCAAGTTCACAGAGAAACATTTTACTCGTTAAAATCGTTTTGTTGTTGATGTTGTTGGTTTGTGTGTGTGTGTGTGTGTGTGTAAAGCTAACTTAATGAAGGTTCGCATTCTGTTGCAGAAAAAGTTTGCGTTGTGCTTTGGAACCGCAGCTGTATTATAAGAGTGAGAGTGAGTCACACAATTTAATTAGATTAGCTGAGAGTTGGTCGTGTTTTCTTTTGACTAGCTGTTTTCCCTCTACACAATCTGTTCAAAATTAAAGATGGCTAGAGTACACAGCCCTTGTGTAATTTTGCGCAAATATTCAAAAACAATATCCTGCCGTTAATCTAATTATTGAGGTTACTGTTCTTACTGGAAGGTTGTCAGTGTACCTGAAAATATCAAATACCAATAAAAACTCCCGACTAGTCATTATTTACTTCAAGTCAAGAGTTAAAAGCAAGAATGAACTAACACTAACAAAAGCAATAAGCCCTTTATTAATTTAGTTGTCTAGTGAAATTTATTAAAATGTAACAGGTAATATTTTATTATTTCAAATGCTCTTAACATCTTTTATGTGGTAATTTCATTACAATAGTCTTCATACACCGTGTTATAAAGCCGAACTTTATTATTCTCCCTACATGTACTTTAGAACCGCGGGTGCGTTATAAGAGTGACAGTGAATTGCACAGTTTAATTAGAGTAGTTCTAATTAGCACCGAGCTAAAGAAACTAACTTTTACCTTACTATAAGGGACTACTACCATGTGTTAGTAACTCTAATGATTATTTACTACCCGTTGGATTGGACGTTTCATTATATATATAAGTATGTATCATGATAACAAACCTAATACATTTTTTCGAGTTAGCGAATAGCTCATATTTAAAAAAATGAAATAGAAATACCAATATCCAAGCATGAACTTTATTCAAAAAGTTGAAGGATTGGTTGCTAATTAGAAATACATTATTTACAACATACGTTTTTCTGACTTGATTAGATATAAAAAAATGAGTACTTCATTTGTGATTGGTATTTCCGTATAATAAAAAAAAACAGGTGTGGATGTTCATTAATTCTCGCTATCCAACACCAATACAGCATTATAAAATAAGAAAATAATAACAGGAAGTTAACTTTTGTTAACACACTCAGTTGTCTGGTAATCCCAAACGAAAACTGACATTTTGTTGCATGCGTTTTGTTTGATCTGATGCACACATTCTAAAAGAGTTTTTCCACTAATGAAATGAAGTTCAGGTAGCCTATACATTCAATTCTAAGTAGTGTTTTTTATTGTACTTACTCAGGCTTATGTAAAAAAAATATTGTTTGTTGTTATTTACATAATATGTTTTGAAATCCATATATTATTTGTACTTTTACAGCAACAAATATAAGAAAAGTTACTCAGATTTAAATTATCGAACTCTCTCGAGTTCTCGTGGTACATAGGTTGTCAAAACGATTCGTACAGCGCTTCATAAGTTCTCCAATTTTACGATTCATGTTTCAGAAATGAAAATACACATTCGTTTGCAATTCCTATGTATATATGCATATATATAAAGACTCGCAACCAGACTACACCCAACACATAAGTAATGTAGCTTCAGGTGTGGTTGTCCCAGTAACTGAAGATCATTTTAAAATATTTATTTTTTATATTTCTTACACAGAAACAACGTGTTTTCTAGATAATTATATTTGTAAAATTGGGACATTTAATGTCGATTGTTAATTGAAAATAATTTCTAACTGATTTAATTTCAGATATACTTATTTCTTATTTCTTTTTTAATTTCCTAGGACAGCGAATTCTAGTAGGTTTACAGTTTGTCAGCTTTTGCAAAATAGAACAAACGGTTCTTTCCTTCCGGCCCCCTGGTAGCTCATTGGTAAGTCTGTGGGTTTCTAATGCTAAAAACTGGGTTTCAGTGCACGCGGTGGGCAGAACAATATACTGGTTTAAATGTAATATTCCTGTACACATATAACTATGATTTTGGATTGTTCTTGGTCCAAACACTATATCAGTCATGAACATTAAATCAATTGTTTAGGTATTCAATTTTAGGGGCTAAATTTCCTGCCGATCCAACGGGATCAGGTACTAGGCAAAAGGTCTCTTCAGCAACAGTGTGCATCGTAAGGTGCATACAGTCCAAATGGACAAATCTTTTTTTACTGACATTTTACTATGGGTTTCCAACAAGATGAAGTGTAAAATAAGGAGACGTAAACAACTTATATTCAATGTACACTAAACATACGATGACTTTCTTCATTTGGTGAATGTCTGAACACATAGTAAGACTAACAATATTTATTTCCCTATAAAAAGGAAACTCTGATCATTTCAGTGCTTGTCTACATTTTATGGACCCTTGTCCTCGTAGACTGATAGTTTTGGCATGAGACCTAGAGGCTGCTGTCAAACACAGGTTCTTGTTTATTTTTATTTTCGCCACTTAAATGTACATTCATGAAATTCAAACTTATCTTCTCTTGCAACTTACATAAAAATGGTAACACTTAAATGTACATTCATGAAATTCAAACTTATCTTCTCTTGCAACTTACATAACAATGGTAACACTTAAATGTACATTCATGAAATTCTAAATATTTGATGGTACATTAGAAAATTATTTTCTCTTTCTAAGTTACTGCCTTCTGTTTTCGATCTAGAACTCGCATATTTGTCGTTCAAAACTATCATTGTATACAAATATAACTCACCAAGATCTATGCATAGTCTAACGACTGTAAATGTTTAGATATAATAGAATTTTAGTTTTACATCTTAAATGTCAACAAAATTATTATAAGATTTAAGAAAATTTGTAAAGTTCAATTTTCACCATTGTTATGTAAGTTGCAAGAGAAGATAAGTTTGTTTTTACTGATTGTTAAGTTCAGTGACACACAAAATCGATTCTTTATTGTTAGAGTTAAATTATAGTGAACATATTGTTTATTTTGGTTGTAAAATATATCCTGTAATGATAAACAGTGTACAGTAAACATGATGGATTTATAAAATATGAAAGAAAAGATGTGGCTTTTCTTGTAGACCAGATCTTTTATCACAAGAAACAATAAATTGAAACATTTTGTTAATGACTTTTTTTTTATCCGTTATTTTACGGATTTTGTTTGTTCTTAAAATCTTCAAAGGTAAGGTAGATGCGCATTATTTTTGATAAATCTTGGAAAAGTCGTCTTTCTCTACAGTATCCCAGAAAATTTCATCGATAAGCCAGATATATTTAACTGTGTTACTCTTTGATTAAACATATATTGAACAATAAATTTATTCATTCTTAGATCTCATAATCATACACATTCATCACGATTTCATATGTTACAAGAATAATGAGTTTGACTCAGATCGTTGATTTCACATGATTCACACTGTTATTTCTTCAATAGATGTAGCCCCCTAGTGGCACAGCGGTACGTCTGCAGGCTTACAATGCTAGAAATCGTGTTTCGATACCCATGGTGGACAGAGCACAGATAGCCCATTGTGTAGCTTTATGCTTAACCTCAAACAAACAAAGAATAGTTGTAAAATAGGATACATTTGTTCAGTGTATGTATAAACATGAATTGATTTAATCTATTCATTCAATTACTTTTCATTATGGACTATAGTATTTAAATAAGTATCAAAATGACAAATCTGTGCACATAAATTCTACCGTTCTGAATTTGATGAAACAAAGAGAACCTTATCAGATGTCACATCAACACCATGATAACAAAATCAATGCATAAACAAAATAGACGGGATATTATTAACACACTCAACACGAACAACACGATTCCATCCTACTAGAAAAAAAATCGTGTTCAGTTATGCTCTGTACAACAATACTGATGGTTCACTGTCTAAATTCTTCCCATTCTGTTGAAGAAAAAGTGATACTTTCCTTGGTTGGATATAACTTTTCTTTACCAAAGTCCTTGAACTGCCAAATATGAATGTTCAAAATATTTTCGTAAATTAAATTGATAGAGTGATGAAACAGTCATTCCCAATAAGATAGGCATGAGTTGAATCAGGTGCTTTTTCACGTTGTATAATAACAGAGGAACCTAACTGTTGTTTTACCCGTTTTATTGGTTCTTATTGTGTATACTAATGCATCCTATTGTCGTTTTTGTAGAAATACGTAAAGAAATACATACTTAATTACCTTATATTTGCCCGACATTGCCAGGTGGTTAAGGCACTCGACTCCCAATCTGAGGGTCGCGGGTTCGAATTCC
>NW_013665823.1:690067-693776 GCF_000517525.1 Limulus polyphemus | reverse complement strand
GTGTAGCTTTGCGCGAAATTTGCAAAAACAAACAAACCTTATATTTAAAACAACGCATACCACGACAAACAAGGAATTTATATAAGAAAAAAAACGGCATGGTTGTGTCTTAAAGGTAATATAAAATATGGAAACTAAGATACCTAATTTCGTAATGCCGACACTTCACAATTAGTTTGCAACTAGTTTACCCATTTATAAAAGTTAAGAGTAAAGTACTAAAGCTATTGTAATCATTCGCCACAGTTGCTAAACAGAAAGAATCGAAATAGAAGAATCCAAATTCATGCAAGCCACCTCTACAAGAAATAAACTGTTAGAATTAATCCAATTAAACCAGTGAAGTTTTCTATGTTCTAGTTAAGACTAAATGTAGCTTCATTTGCGCAATAACAACCCAACTAGCTCTTAAATCATTAGTTTTTATCTGTTCACCTAATCTCTTTGATCCTACATTCATCAGCATTGAAACGGACAGATAATAAGCCTTCTTTCTGAGTCATTTTATATTCAGATGCAGAGTGTTTTTTTATCATCTACGAAAAGGGGATATTAATCCATTTTAGTCTAGAAGAAGAATCTGATAAGACTTAGATTTAAAACAAACATTCGATATGAAGGTATTATTTAATCACAGTGTTGTTTCAATGGTAATGTTCAGCAGGTAATGATCTTTTCTTTCTCCTTTACATTTACGCAAGCACTTTCTTTCGTACGATGTTGGCATCTCTGTTAGTGGAAAGATTTCAGATGTTCAGGGCATATCCAGCTGCTGGTTACATACTATATATCTCCTACACTGGGAATGGACTGCGATCGGAAATACATAGTAGATGGTTAGGGTTGTTTTTTATGGTTTGATTCGAATTTCGTAATTTTTTTCAAGTTTATTCAAAATTTTAAATTAGTCATCATGAAGGCAGATATAAACTTTTGATGCTAATTACAAATTCGTGTAACATCTTCTTTCCATTTCCTTCAAACCTGTCCTCCAATGGCTCGGCGTTAAGTCTACTTGCTTACAATGTTAAAAATCGGGTTTCGATACCCGTTGTGGGCAAAGCACAAATTGCCCATTGTGTAGCTTTGCGCTTACCAACAACCAACCAGTCCTTCAAACCTTATCCAGCTTACTTGTGTTTCTGTCTATACATGGACCAGTCTTAATCTATAAGTTGAATTTAAATATTTATACACAAATGTTCATCCAGATCTATTATAGCCTCTGATCTCATTTCCATTTCATTAATAATTTCTCCTTCATTAATGATTTTTCCACCTTTATTTATCCTCAAATCATTTACGTCCAGTTGTTACTTTCATGTACGTTTCTCTTTATTACCCTTAATGTTAAGTTTATCCTCATGGAATCGATACATTACTTCTCATTTTAATTTTTCCTATATCGTTCACCGAGATAAAATATGTTTTGTTCTCTCCATTAAACTAACAGGTCAGCTCAATGATGTATCAGACAAAAACATGGTATTACTTAAAATGATGCAGCGTGTGAACGGTATGAAACAAATGGGTATTTAGGGAATTAAATAAACATGTTGAAAGTTATATTCGAAACGATACAAGCTAAAGATTTCTAAAGCTGTGACTATATATATATAGTTTCATAACATAACCTTGTCGGTATGGTTGAGTCTGGTATAAAATTTACATAAACGTTTGACATGAGTTCTGTAGCAGCTACACTGAAATTATACGGGGAAGACAAATTACTATTATTGTAAGTGACAGATGTTATTGGCCATCAGAATGAGATTTTATATAATTTTAAATGATTCTGTATGGATTTCATGTAAGAAGATTGCATGGTAGCAATAGCCAGATCAGAATGATAATTTTTCTAACATCATTATTTTTATTTGGCCCGGATGTGGCTGAGTAGCTATTGTTCAGGACTGTGAATCCAAGTGTCCATGGTTCGCGTCTCGTTGCCGCAAAATTGCGTTCTGCACTTTGTAGTCGTTTGTGCATTATAAGAATGACGATGGTCAAATCCTACTATTCGACTAAAGTATCCCAAGAGTTGGCAGTGGATGTCTTCCTTCTAGTCTATCAGTTTAAAATGACGGACAGCTAGTGCAAATAGTCTTTGTGTAGCTTTAAAGGAATATCCGAAACAAACATTTTATTTTGATGTTTCAGAATGCTTGATACCCCCATAGGAAATCATGCTCCATTCCATTTACTGACATATAACAATAACCTTTGCAAGAAAAACAAATTTTGGTAGGTGGAGCTCTATTGTTGAATATTTATTACAATATGACATTATTCTTAGAAGAAAAACTTTCCTAATACGAAAACAAATTATTTATACAACATCTTCTCTACCTAGTTCGTCATTTAGAAATAAATAATGTATTGATCATAAAACTGTATAATGATCTTGACTGTGAATGGCTTAATAATATTAACCAGACTTGGTTGATAATAGACTCATTCTTCAATCACGTACATTAAAATACCAACATTACAATTCACAGATATTACCACTCAGACTACATTCTTTACAAATAAGCAAAATAAGCAAAAAAGCAAATAAGAAAAGCGGCAGATAAAAAAAAACAAGCATATATAAGAGAATTCGAATGAGAAATTTTTATGTACAAAAAAAAAATCTTCAAAATGTTATTCCATTTTTGCCGCAACGTGCGACGCAAAATATTTTGATGTCGCTTTATATTTTTCTCCCGGTCTTCTTTATGACTTTTACTACATGTCCATAATTTAAAATATTTTCTCTACCGAGTTTTTTTATGTAAGTTTGATGTAACTTGTTCAACAAGTTATTCTCTGTGACGTTCAAGTTATGTTGTTTCTTTTGTACCTACACTCGCATTTCAATATTTACTTTTTATTAGGTTACGTTCTCGTCCAAAGCAATTCGTCAGAGGGTTGTAGTAATTTATAATAAGCATGAACAAGCTCCCATATAATCTTCCCTATTATATCATTTTCATAGTTAGTAGCCTATACACCCACCTAAGTATAATTAATTAGCTGCAATTTATTAATAACTTATATAAACTACTGATTAGTTTATATCCTATACATATTGGCTGATAACCTTCTGCCGTCTTCAATGAAGCCTTGAGGAGGACTGTCTATAAATGGCTGTAATCAGTGTCCAGGAGTAAATATATATATATATATATTAACTAATAATTATCATTCTTTACTGATCGTATAGGCTATTAACCACAACAAAGATTGATATCTGATCTCCTCAATCTTATCGAAAGTACTTACCTGTCACAATTTCTCTAAGTTTTGATAAATATTCTATTTTCTCAAACAGTTTTGCATGATTTTTGGAACTTATACGCTATTACCTAATACACAATTCCATTACGCTTTCGTGAAAGACGACATATGTTGTAAATATTAATCCAGCATATTGTAAAATAGGAAATTAAAACATTTGGAGACTGGTGTCATATATATATTGTTTGTTTGTTTGTTTTGAATTTCGCGCAAAGTTACACGAGGGCTATCTGCGCTAGCCGTCCCTAATTTAGCAGTGTAAGACTAGAGGGAAGGCAGCTAGTCATCACCACCCACCGCCAACTCTTGGGCTACTTTTTTATCAACTAATAGTGGGATTATTGTTAAAGGAACAACAAAATAGGGACGGCTAGCGCAGATAGCCCTATCGTGTAGCTTTGCGCGAAATTCAAAAAACAAAAAAACA
>NW_013665823.1:685097-689485 GCF_000517525.1 Limulus polyphemus | reverse complement strand
TTGTTTTTTTGTTTTTTGAATTTCGCGCAAAGCTACACGATAGGGCTATCTGCGCTAGCCGTCCCTAATTTAGCAGTGTAAGACTAGAGGGAAGGCAGCTAGTCATCACCACCCGCTGCCAACTCTTGGGCTACTTTTTTACCAACTAGTAGGGGGATTGACCGTCACATTATACCGCCCCCACGCCTGAAAGGGCGAGCATGTTTGGTGTGACGGGGATTCTAACCCGCGACCCGCAGATTGCGAGTCGAGTGCCCTAACCACCTGGCCATGCCGGGCCTTGTGTCATATATAACTTCAGTTTGTTTGTTTGATTTGGTGCAAAGCTATACGATGGGCTACCTGTCCACCACGGGGAAGCTAAACGACGAATTTAGTGTTGTATGTCCGTAAACTTACCGCTGACACATTGGGGACCGTCCCACCAAACATGCTCACTCTTTCAGCCGTGGGGACGTTATAATGTGACGGTCAATCCCACTATTAGTTGGTAAAAAAGTAGCCCAAGAGTTGGCGGTGGGTGGTGATGACTAGCTGCCTTCCCTCTAGTCTTACACTGCTAAATTAGGGACGGCTAGCGCAGATAGCCCTCGTGTAGCTTTGCGCGAAATTCAAAAAACAAAAAAACAAACCACAATGGGCTATCTGTGCTCTGCCCACCACGGAGGGCGGGGGGAGCGCCCATCCTGGCGTGATAGAGTAAAGGTGAAAGGGCTTTGCTTGTTTTGTCTACGTGTACCTGACATGTTACGTAAGTATTCTGTCAGGTGGGAGGAAAAAGGTACCGCAAAACATGGATGATCCATGGTTTCTGATTATTCTTTTATATTTTATGGGATTTAATTTTGGAGTAATTTACATGAAAGACGTTGGAGACGTATTTCTGATATTTTATTTACTGTCCCTAGCAACATTGCTTTGTCTAAGTTTAGACATGTCGAGAAGCTATATCCTATTTATTTCCACCAATGTGAAGGTATAGTATTGTAAAGTTCTGATGACCTATTAAGGAGATATTTAAAATACCATTTCGATGAACAATACGAGCCTTTCCTACATAGGCGGTGCTATCGCCTGCTTGATATTTAATAGGGTTTGAACATTGAAATAAGAACATTTTAGTCTTGCTAATGTGTATATGATTTTTTTCTCTTGTATTTGTATTACTATAACCTGTTTATATGTGATGTATATATTACATTTAGATGAAGGGTTTGTTATGTAACTGCTCCCTATCATTGTTAGTTATTTTAATTTGTAACGTTGGTTTTATTAAACTTGAAAATTGATTGAGTTGGTGAAAATAGGCTGAATATAATGTTAAACAAAATAAATTACTTAATACAAAACAACAATTCAAAAGATAAATACACAGAACAGTTGGCAGCATTTCTAGATTACAAAATAAAATCTTTAGACTTCTATATTTTAGTCTGAAGGAATTCGGTTATACACCAATAGAGTATGACATTATATACACGAAAATAATAATATTACTTATCTCAGAGAGTTCAGACGTGGGTGCTACTCATGCCACTGGTCAGTGTTTCTTTTTATAACAATATCTATGTAACGACTGAGTCACAAGTTCTGGGAGTGTCTGTAATTATCATAGCAAAAAGTTTGAATTTCTTGTTCTTCTTTCTTTGCTTCTTTTTTTATTATACGATAACAATGGTGTCAACCAATTTCACTGAGGTGACATAGTTTCAAACGGAGTATCCGCTTTTATAAGTATTATTAACTAGTAGTAATTTTTAAAAGTGATAATTCTAGTGTCAATGCTGTTATCATTACCCCTTGAAGTTAGCTTTTTTATAGCTATTTTGTTGTTCCTTTAACAATAAATATTAAAAGTTAGAACCTCATTGTATTTAGAACTTAGTTATAAATATAACATTCCTATGTCTAGTGGAACACTGCATTAAAAAACAAGCAAACAAATAAAGAAAACTTTTCAAAAAACGGAAGTAAATGAAGGGATGGCTAATATCAATCCTTCAAAAACAATGCAAACAGGACAGTAGGGATGGCATTTGCATCTTCCCTACATAATAGCACAGGCAAGAAGTAGCATATAGCAATATATATATAACTATTTCATCACAACTGTTAACATTCTATTACACTGTGTGCCTGTGCTATTATGTATGGATGATGCAAATCTTTTGAAATATTTTCTTTACTTGTATACTTTTTGTTGGTCGAATTTAAGATTTTTATTATTTTATTTTTTCTCGTGTTGGTATTATATACATGCATTATTTTATCGTATCATGTCGAATACATTTATTTGAATTGAATTGAATTGAATATCTCTCCTTTAACACTTCTTATAGAAATGACAAGTGTCCAAAAGCGCTTGCTTCGGTAGCGGTCTTTTCTTTCTCTCAAAAAAATGACAAAGAACGATGGCATCCCACGGAACAAATCCCCGCGGCTACTTAGTCAACCTGAGCGCCCTGTTGTGCTGGATGCACCCATTGCATCGATACTCAAACATTTTTGCCAAGAATGCTTTGCAGTCAGTCTTCTTTACTTAAAAACAAACGCATTGCAATTTTCCTTATTGAAATAACACATGGAATGACAAAAGACGGTTGTAAACGCCCACTAGACAATCATATTGCATATACGCTCTGATCCAAGCAAATGGGTTGGCTGCACATTTTGTATTTATTCATCATTATTTAAAAAAAACTACCGTTGAATTGTTTCAAGGGTATCTGCTAGTATTAAATAAAAGGTCTTAAAACAATATACAAACATATATTCAAAAGTTCATAATACAATATAACACTTAATCACATTACGAAATATAAAAAAAAATTGTCAGTATATTATTTTAATTAAAACTCGAGTAACTACGCATTATATGCATAGATAGATAGGTGTGTATACAAACACAAAAACTGGCCAATATTATTTTCAAAATCTAAATAATAACAAAGTAATTATAAAATGAAAGCACATCACAGAGAGGAAAGAAACTTTTTAGAAAATAACACTTGAAACATAATATTCACGAAAAAGTAGACTTTAAAAATTACTTTTACGACAATATCCAGTTTTTAATGATATTAAAATGATCAAATAAATATTACAATGAAAAAGAAGAAAATGTTATAATAAAAAATATAAATTTACGTATCATACATGCATACACTCAACCAGAGTAAGATTTTATATACCCAACAGTGGGTTGAAAATTTTTGGAAAACGTGATTTCTGATTAGTCATAAGATCTGTCAGATTTTGGACTGGAAGTGTTAAAAGTATTGCTTTGGCCGAAAAACATTACCACAGCTTTACATTTACTAGCGTGTGTATTGTTTATATAAGATGTCTCCCTTCGCAACTGTAAATATTTCGGTTCTTCAAGCTTTGTCTGTGGTACACATTCGATCCGCACATAGCTAATGTTGCTTACTACATCATCACCAAATGACTTCAGCTAACACAGCTAATCTCTCATACGCTGTGTACTTTCCACTACTCTGTGGTTGTTATGGAAACGGAGCTCAGTTCCAATGGGAAAAGAAGTAAAACTGTAAACACAGATTCCTACACAAGTAAATGAATCTAGGCCAGCAATATATAAACAAACATCTGACCACTAGATTCCATTAGAACAAACGTATCCCTGTTGCTACATCATGATACAAGTGAAGTACAAGTTGAAGCAACAACAAAGTAGTGTGCTTCAGGGTATTACTTTCAGCACTCATAGCCCACACGAAGTGTGTTGTAACTGCAATTGGTACCTATCTAGAAATCTTAAGAAATATTCAGTACAAAACTGTAAGCGTATGAAATATTTCTATCTGAATGGTTGCATACATCACTTCAAAACCAATTAAAACATTGGGTACACCAAGAATATTTTTAGTGGGTTTCAATGAGATGGATGATTTCACCCATTCCTGAATATTTCACATTGTTCAACTGAATACATTCTTTACTAGCATCATCAAAATCACTGGGTAAAACCATGTTTTCCTTCGAATATTGGGTGAGCTCACCTGTTACTTTTATCTGTTTTAGTGATACTCTCCACTCCTTGCCAAATATTTCACTGTCGAAACTGAAAATATTCTTTCACCATCATCAATGAAAAATAGCAGATATGTCATCTTCCCATGAGATTCACAGGTCAGTAGTCATAGTTGCACTTCATATATCACACTCGTAACACTCGGATCAAATTCTATGTTTTTACTTTCATTTGTTACTCGACAATGTAATTGCTTTGTGTTGGTGATACAACCTACATCAACGACTTTATGCACTGCTCATGTACACAGCGTGGTCACAAGTAAACAGACACCACCTTTTCAGAAAAAAAAGAAAGGTTCCTGTCAAATTCACATGAATTGATGTATTTAAAA
>NW_013665823.1:678734-684582 GCF_000517525.1 Limulus polyphemus | reverse complement strand
TCATCCCACCAACTTTGGCCACTTCTGCAGTCATTAATCTGGGATCCATTTCGATACTTCTCTTGACAGCCCTTTTTGTCCTCTCTGATGGACCTGGATGACCCGGACACTGCTCAGTTGTTTCCTTGCTGTGTATCCTGAACTGCACAATGATTCTGTTGACTGTCGAAAGCAGGATTCCCAAATTCTGCGAAATTTGCCGCTGACTTATTCCACCATCTGCTTGACCAACTATCCTTCCTCTAACAAAATCTGACAATTCGAGAGAACCTTGAGTTCTAGGCATGTTGTAGCACAAGATAATTAGTATGCGGACCATTTTCATTTATATAGTGCTCTGTGAACACAAATTAGTTAGCATAAATCAGTTAAATGACGAAAAATTAGGTGTCTATTCACTTGTGACTACTCAGTGTACATGTGACACACGTTTTGTTTGTTTGTAATTAAGGACAAACTACACAATGGGCTATCTGTGCTCTGCCCACCACGAGTATCGAAACCCGATTTCAAGTATTGTAAGTCCGCAGACATACCGCTGTGCCACGGTACACATGTAATTATATATTTATAATATCATATACACGTATATCAACACACAAATCATCATATATACTTAGTGTTTAACAAGCTGCCTTATGACTTATGCACGGCAAATATGTTAATTTCATTTGTTACTTCTCTAAGATTTGTCTTAATAGCCACACTTATACAATGATAAATTTGTCCCTCTCATTGGGAATCACGAAATAAATAATCACAGACAAAATTCAATTGAACTAAGACTTTTCAGCTACAATTTATTTAACCACTACAGTATATATAAGCACACACTAAGACCAACACATGCACAGAATTCAACATTAAAATAAATTTATTGTCTTACATGGTCGCGAACACTAAGTACTGTATAATAACAATTATGTGCTGCCATCTATCCGACGATCTACCTGCTACTAGTGCTAACACAGAAAAATATGGTGAGTAGAAATGTAATGAAACAAGGAACTTTACACTATGATTTATCACAGCCTGATTCTATGCTGATTAACAGCATAATTCCTTCATTACACACGTGGAATTCGTACACAAGTATTGTATGCTCGTGTTTAAATGATATTTAAATTGCCCACTTTTATACGCTCAAGCAATCTTAGGCAACTTCTGCATAAATTTCATGGAAATTTTTACCAAATATTCCACTTGTATGCCTGAATAGCAAGAATTGCAGAGTCTAAGTTTCATACAAACTTTCTAAATTACACACACTTCTGGGCTATCTAGCCCAGACATAGCCTTAAATATTCAAATAAAGTTCGGTTCTTTCGAAAAGAGAATGACTTGCACTAATTTCTTCAAGTAACTATTGGAAAATGTGCAGCCTAAGGGCTATTGCCTGATTTGTGGATAATAATAACTCAGTTTGTTGATTAATTGCTTGGTTTAATTTATAAGAAAACCAAACAATGTGCTATTTGAATCTAACTCCGCTCTCTCCTAAAGAAAGCAAAAATGAAAAATTTGTTCAAATGAAGCACTACTAAAACATAATTTTAAAATTTTATATTTTTAACTAAAGATACGAAAAACATATAGTAAATCCCCATACTACAGAGAAAATAAAATTACGCTTACCTGGTTAACAGTGACTGATTTTTCTTTATGACGATTGGAATGGCTTCCAAATTCACCTGACTTATCACCTCCAGACTTCTTTTTATGGGGTTATCTAAAAGACGGAATTTGTGCTAACCCTAAGCCTCAGACAAATTAGAGAGCTCAAGGACATTTCTCTATAAACATTCCCTGAAGTTATGAACAATATGGTAGTTCGAATGCAGGCTGTGATCGGTAAACGTGGTGCGTACGTTGAACATGTGGTGTGAAAATTGATTATGGGAACATAAACTTTCATCATTAGTCTACTAATAAATTCGTTCATTATTTGGTAATCACCATATTTGTACTTTTTTGGGCCACCTTAAAATGTGATACATTTTCTTGAAACACCCGATGTATACAAGCTGTAACATAATGAGATATATGATATCTTCACACCACAGTACTAGCAATAATATTAACACAAATTAAGTGAAACATCAAGAGACTAATACAATCAATTATGTGTTACGTTTTCACTGTGCCAATGGTAACCTTTACAGTGGTAACTTACACAGAGAACTGAGAACTTTCTTTCTATTTCATTTCCAAAGGATAACAAGGGGCTATTTTCCTATCTAGGTTATTCCATTTTCTTCTTTCAATCTACTGCAAATTATTTATATGATATAAAGTTGATTCTTATATCCGACCTTAATCTCTAAAATATTCCTAAAGTCTTTTTCTAAACTCCTTCAATGCTGTAGCTTCTGCCACACCTGAAGTCAAACTATTCCATAGCTTTAAAAATCTATCCGAAAAATAGCATTGCCTTCTGTAGTTGTATATAAATTTTCCATATTTTATACTCATATCCTCTAGTCTTGCTGCTTTCAGAGATTTTTCTGAAACAATCATGCGAATTTATTATTTCAATCTTCTAACAGTCTTAAAAACCCCAAATCTTGCCTCCCTGGGTAATTCTCCTCTTCAGTAGCTATCATAATAATAGCACTTAACTCTATGTCTATTTCTTATACTTTCCACATTTGATCCTATCGTCTCTACATGGTGAGCTTCCAGTTCAATATTATTGTAAGTTGTTCTATTGTTCGATGGGTTCTTTTGGATTATTTGGAAAAAATAATGTGAGATACAGTCCACGTAACAATGATAAAATATTATATTTCTTCTCTGACGCTTAATATAGCCACTTGACCTATAGACCTAACTTCAAATGCAAAACTTTGCAAAAGAATTGGTTTGGATTTCGCACACAGCTACATGAGAACTTTCTGCGCTAGCTGCCCCTAATTTGCCAGTGATACACTAGAGGGAAGGCAGCTAGTCAACACCATCCACCGCCAATTCTTGAACTACTCTTTTACCAGCGAATAGTTGGATTGACCATCACATTACAATACCCCAATGCTGAAAGGGCAAACATGTTTGGTGTGACGAGGATTCGATCCGGCAACCCTCAAATGGTGAGACAAGCGCCTTAACCACCAAGCCATGCTAGGCTTTTCCAATAGAAACTCCAAAACTACTGTAGGCCTAACGCTAATAACGGAGTAACTTACTATTAGCTGATAAAAGTACTAACTTCCAGTGATCTGAATATCTTTATTCGATCAATCTTTCCTCAATCAACAACTACTCAATCATCTATTCTTGAACTTATGGTGAGATCTCACATCTGCTGAGAACAATAAGTTCTAGATTATAGGACTTCTTCTATGAACTTTCTTCCTTCCCTGTTTACCCCACATAGAGTTCTATCCATTTAATCATGGAATCGCCAAATTTCCGAATTTCTGAAACTTCTAACTTTTTCATTCTGATTCAGAGTTAAGTGTCGAAGCTTAATGTGACATATTTCTTTCTCAAAAAGTTAAAAAATATTTTTGTAATTCAAATATATTCCAATTATTCTTGTAATGTAGTTTTTTTTTCTTTGCAGCTTCTTTTGAATTATTGGATGAACATAATTCAACATCCAGTCGGCTTAATGAGATGAAATCAGTTTGTCTCTTCCTTTAAACATTTCTACAAGATTAAACCACTTTATAACTTTCGTAATTTGTTAGGCCTACGTTTACAAATAATGTTATATCTCTCTCTCTAACAACAGCACAATAACTAATGTACAATCAAGCAACTTCCTTAATGTCGCCCAATAACTCACTTTTATCCCAACTTTCAACATAACCTGACGATTCATGGAACGTCGTTTTTATAATATGCTCTTGTTCTAAATATTTCTACCATTAACGTAACCTTAATGTCACTTATATCACTAAAAACCTGCACAATCTTCTATCTAATAAACACATTATAACATTAAAGGTATTCCTGGATTGTGACGTCCCTTGAACAATCCTAATGCAAAAATAACACTAGACTAAATTGTCCACCCACCAAGTTTTTTTGGCAGTTTTCTCTTCAGAGGCACATAGTATACAGATGGGATATCATCTTGTCCTTTGTTGTTGCTGACCGTCCTGTTTCTAGAAGAATTCAGCTTAGATAGGTGGACGAGTGAATCCACTGGCAGTTCCAGCCTTGATGACTCTTTGGAAATAATCCCTAAAGGAACTCCTAGCTCCACAATAGGTTGAGTTTCCACTGACAAGTTCTTCCCTGGAGTTACTAAGTTTGTTTTTCTCTCACAGACACACTTCCAAACACAATTATGGTTGATGACCTTAAGCTTAGATTGCTTATCGTCTGAACACCTACTTAATTTTGGAATTTGTCTTCTTTTATGACAAGAACTGTTCAGCCATACCATGTCACCTTGATAAAATCCAGAGTTATCAGCATTCACACCATAGCTACCTTGAATTTCATAACCAACTGATCTAAGTATTTTCTATGTAAAGTCATGTTCATCTTTATTCTTCACATTCATAAGTCTTCCTACCATCACTTTTTCAGCTCAGGACATGCCGAAGTATTTGGTTCCACTATGCCCCAATCACTAGATGAAGAATTATTTGTAATGATTCCTGAGTATTTCATTTCTTGTTGGTGGAATGACTGTTCTCCTTGTTGTCACAGAAAGTCCAATCTCTGGTGTAGAAATTGTCATGTAGTGCACTGATATCTCCTGGTCATGGACTGTGAAGCCATTTGAAGTAAGCCTAACCTCGCATTCATGTCTGTTCACAAAGTCAGTTCCCAATATGTACTATTCCTTGATGTCAATTACACTCACATCATGAAGCATAATGAAGTTTCCTACAGTAAGAATAGCTTCTAGCTTAGGACTTGCTGGAATTGCATCTTTCTTTGTATCTCAAACTAACTCGACGTTTCACGAAGCATTCTTGTAATCTACCCTCCTTCTAGATATTTCTAAGGCTAACGTGAACGTAATGTCACATATCATTAAAAACCTTCAGCGCCCTTTAGCCACCAAATAAATTACCTTATAATTATATACCTTACTCCAATATTATTTCCAGTTGCGTGACTTTAATGGTTGGCGAAATGAAAAACAGTATACTAATATTAACAGAGATAAAGATCAGATGTGGACATTTTTAAAGATTAATTTTAAATATTCAAGGTAAACATATTTTTTATAGAAAGAAAAGGGTAGCTGCAAGTAAAAACCAGATTGGCTTACAAAGAGTTTAAGAAATAAAATTAAAGAAAAGCACCATAAATTTGATAGAAGAGTGGCTGGATGGAAGATGTTTGTAATTAAGCGTAAAGCTACACAATGGGCTATCTGTGCTCTGCCCACCACGGGTATCGAAACCCGGATTCTAGCGTTGTAAGTCCGCAGACATACCCCTGTGTCACTGGGGGCATGGATGGAAGAAAGCAGAGAGTTGTTACAAATGGAGTTCAGTCAAACTGGATTAATAGCACAAATGGGATACCTCAGGGATCAATCTTAGAATATTTACTCTTTTTGATTTACATCAATGACATAGATGAAGGAATGGTCAATAAATTACTTACATTTGTAGATGATATTAATGTTTTGGGTGTTGCTAGCTGTGAATAGGATACTGCTGATTTACAAAAGGATTTAAATCATTTAGTGAGTTGGGCAAATATATTGCAGATGGGTTTTAATTAAAATAAATGCAAGATAATGCATGTGTGTTATCATAATTTGAATTATAAGTATAATTTGAATGAAAATAACCTTAACAGTGTTATGAAGGAAAGGGATCTTGGTGTAATAGTCTCTAAAGCCATCCAAGAAGTGTACCTAGTGGTAGGGCAAATA
>NW_013665823.1:671406-677844 GCF_000517525.1 Limulus polyphemus | reverse complement strand
CAAGATCACACAAAAGGTGTTTTTGCCATATCCCAAGATCCAAAGCAACTTATGTAACAACCTATTCCAAACAACATATGCAAGGTACAAAACTCATGGCCCCCCAGTGGCACAGTGGTATGCCTGCGGACTTACAATGCTAAAAATCCGGGTTTCGATATCCGTGGTGGGCAGAGCACAGATAGCCCATTGTGGAGCTTTGTGCTTAATTACAAACAAACAAAAAACAAAACTCCTGATTCATACGAATTTGCATGAGTACCTGTGTCATCCCTTTCAGATAAGCTTGTCTCCTTCCCCAAGATGGAAATTAATAGGAATTTCAGCTACGATAAAGAATGGCATAAGTTGCTGACAACCTGGAGTAGCCCTAACTACTTCCATATCTATATGAAAAAACGAATTGTTCCAGCGTGATTTATTTGACGAAAAAGGCGCAATATCATAATACATACATTGTAATTGTTCAGCTTGGATTTTTAATGTAATAAATAAATACCTAGCGAATTGAACCATTTATGTGTAAGTTACGGTTGCCTTCGCCAATACAATGAATTTAGCCGTTGATGTATAAGTTAGGGTTAACTTCGGTGCTAGCCTCGAGAAATTAAAGTTGAACATATCGGTTAAAATTTTACTTATTTTAGAAGAAACGATAATTTATTGAAATATGTTTTGGCGATGTAGACAATAAACTTTTAATAGCGATATTTTTTATATTAACTAGTAATTTAATTATTCACTAATGCCATATTATCATTTCTCAAATGAAACTATTCTGCTTTAATAGATGCAATAATGGAAAAATAATTTATTTTTGATCTAGTTACTAATAGAATGATCTTGAAGTTGTCCGTAACATTTCTCATATTAGAAATAAATACAAAAATTTATAAGATATTAGCATTCTGGAATATTCGAAAACAAATAAACAGGGCAGTCATTACCGCATATTTACACCAGATAGCACTTTTTAGTATAACGATAAACAGAAATGGTGCTTAACGTAATATTAAAGAGATCGTTGGAGACTCCAATGCTTTTTCTGCGAAAGATAGTTCTGAATAAAAATTTTGAGTTTATGTTCAAACGAAATTATGTGAATAATGAATGTAGGTATTCTATGCAGGTTATGTAATACTTAGTTATTTTTAAAAGAGGGATGTGTATATATGTATATAATAATAATTATTATAATAAATAACATTAAACCTTTAATTGCACTAACTTAAAATAAATTTCTGTGTAAATTTCTATATGTATCAAATTTTAATATACAATAATGCATAATAGTTTAAATTAATACATACACAAATTTACACAGGTATTTATTTTAATTCAGAGAACTGAAGATTAAGAAAATTAAATTTATTACATCACCATGTAATTTATGAACAAAGTATTTTGTTTTTACTTCTAGCAAACACAAAATAATGAGAAAGTACTCTTTTTTACTTTTTGTTTATTAGGTATGATAATTAATAATTTGTGTTCATTGGCATAGTCTCCTGATTGGTGTATTTTAATTTTCCATATTCTACAGCACATCAACCTATGAAAATTTTTGCTCAGGAGGGAAACTGATCATTTGTAATTGCTGCTGTGAGATTATGTTCCTAAACTACAAGTAGAATAACGTACAGGCATGGATTGTTATAGGTCTGCCATATAAGTTATATGATTAACTACAATTAATATATTTATATATTATAAGGCTCAAAACATTCAGAGTACCTCCTTATGACATACATCTGTTAGATTAATGAACTAAAGAAATCATGTGGAATTTATCTGTAGTGTTCTCTTTATATTGTAATTTTAGTGCATGGCAACTTTTTTTACTAATACCTTGATAGTCTTCATGGCAAGTATTATAATATGGTAAAAATAGTTCAGTAGTATGTACTTATAATGCAAAAATGTATATGCATTTCTTGAATGAAATTTTTTGTTAGAAACTTTAATTATGGGTTTTCTTTCATTCAGAGGTAATTTTTCTTTCCCAAAAAACACCTATTTTTCTTATAAGTTAATCAAGGCTTCTGGAATTATCTTATTTTTTTACCATGTCTCACTGGTGAATGATATCACTATAGTGAAAAAACCACAGTAAATGGAAAATACTGTCAGAAGTCTGATATCAGAGAAACTAGTTTCAACACATTTGTGTGCCCTCTTCAGTCTCACGTTGTCTTCTGACAGTTTGTTCCGTTTACTGTGGTTTTTCCACTATTTGCTGTACACGATATTGTGTTCTTTTATCATATCACTATAGCATCACAGCTTCAGCAACAAAACCCAATAGTTAATATACAGTTTCTTTTCCCCTAATTTTCCATTTTCCCTTGTTCTTTTTAATTTTTTGTTTTTCTTTCATCTTTTTCTTCTTTTCCTTCTCAATTTTTGTCCTTTTCATCCTTTTCCATCACCCAAAATAGTCCCAGAATTTTCAAAATCTCAAAATTACTCCTATACATTTTGGAGACTTATTTGAAAAAATATTTACCCCTGTTTTTACTTCAATGTACTTTTTTTTTCAGGTCTAATATGATCAGTATTGTTTCTATTTACCACTCTAGCCTGTATTAAAGTTGATGTTTTAAACCTTCACATTGTGGGATGTTCAGTATTGTGTGATAAAAGTTAAAATGTAAATGGTAGCACAAATGATAGTTGTAAGATTCAATTAAATTAGCTGATGTACTGATAAATTTTCTTCATATTTATAGATTTCAGAAATGCAATATATATGAATTAATTGTTATATTAAAAAGTTTTGGTAACAACTTACCAAAGTGATAGTTTTGTGGATATTCAAAACTGACTACTGATGAGATTTCAAAATCTTGTTGCCTAGTTTGTGCTCATAATTATATACTATTTTTTTCACTGTTGTGTTTTTATCTATGTAGAATTTTGTATGAAGGTGTGTTCATCTTATTATGTTTTGCATCTGTGTGTTTGCATTAGCATCTATCACCCAGAGTGGGCTGGTTTGATTACTGTAACTTTTGGTGTGGTGATTAGAAACTGTCCAAAGGTGCACATGGGATATTTTGTGTTAGGATCTTTGCGTGAGAAGTGGGATAAAAAAGTCTCAGAAATAAGGCACATTTCCACTTTTTTTATAGACTTTTGGATTTGAATTTAAAGACACAACTACTTAATCTGTTAAGTTAGTCAGTTATTACCTTCCACAAAGCAGGGTGGGCAATTAGCATTCAATGAGGTCTTTAGAGATTTAATAACAGAAAGAAGGGGAACATTATATAACATTGTCCTTTATACAATTTTCACTTTCTTAACGGGTATTCTCAGCTATAGTATCTAATAAAAGCCTTATATCTGTGCTACAGTTAAATCTATGGCTCAGTCATTGTCAGTTTGTTCTAATGGTTCTTCTGTAACTGTATGTTTCAGAAATAACTCTAACTTGTTATAGATAAAGATGTTTTTACTTATCTTTACTTATCACTTGTAAGAGATTTTGCATCGGAACTGTTTACAAAGAATAAAAAGGCAACATGAACACCTTGATGAAGTTTTATCCCTTTTTTTTTTTTTCAATAATTACCTTTTCCACTGAAGTTGGATGGAGGTTGTGTTTTCACCCCTGTGTGTGTGTGTGTGTGTGTGTTTCTCAGCAAGATTACTCAAAATGGCTGAATAGAGTTGGAAGAAAGTTGGTATACATTTGGACTATGACCCAATTAGAAGTGATTGTTTTTGGAGGGTTACACAAATCCAAAAAATCCCTATCTGTTAACATGGAGACCAATTTTTCACACTATTTTTGCTCTATAACTCAGTCAAAAATAATCAGATTTTGATGAAATGTAGTGGACATGTGTAGAGCATTATTCCTCATTGACCTGCCAAAAATAGTCCATGCCCATTGATAACGACAGACATACAGACATATTTTTGTATTTTTTGAAAGTCAAGTGTGAGCAATGCTGCATGGCGGAGGTATGTGCTCTACTGAGTGCTCCTCTAGTTTTTAATTAGTTTCATCCTACTTAAATTATACAAGAAACACTAAACTCTACCGTACTTGTGCAAATTACATACTTGATGATGTTAACTCAAACAGTAGCTGTGGCTTTTAAATGATTGACTAATTTCTTGTACGATAGAATGTAAATGGAAAATATTTCAAATTTTTACAGTCTGATTCATGAACATGAACATTAAGTGAGAACAAAATTTGTATATTTTAAAACTCATACTTAGGTAAATTTTAACCAGATACGTACAGTCTCGTTACTTACTTTTAACTGTGCTACAAAGTAACTCAAAATGTTTCAAACATTTAAATCCAGTTAGGGTCTTTTCATTTTCCCACATGCATAGTGGCCTGTCTTGTGTGCTTGGCTACAGCCAAAACTCAACTTTGATTCATGAGCGAAGTTCAGTTTATTTACTATTATTCTACCATAATGAATTTTAAAATTTTAAGTAAATACGTGTTTTCTTGCATGTTAAGAAATGTTACATTTAGTCAAAATAATCTGATAGAGGTGAAGCATGATGATTTGCATGAGAGACGTGTTGAAGCTTTGGATTCCAAAAGAGGGATGATGAAGCTTTTGGCATGCATTTCTGAAAAAGCTTGCATACAAATGGTGGCACAAAACGAGAAAAGCTAGCTAATCTTGTGAGAGGAGGGAGAGTACCTTATTGGAAATTCGAGCTATATGGAATATGTCCAGTAGATAACAGGAGATTCACTCAAGATATCAATTACAAAGTAATACTAAATCTCTTAATGACTTAATGTAAAATGAAGCAACAAGCCTGGACACAATGTATAATACAAAATAGACATTCTTTATAAAGACTCTTTACACATTACACAAACACAGAATGTGTAATTGCTTAAATAAATTTGACAGACTGTAGCTTCGACTGGATATCTTCACAATGGTTAACTCTTTTATCCTGACTAGACTAACTCAAATGATAAAAAATACGACATCAAATGCTGGTGAAGTACCAGAAGTGGTGATTGTAACTTCGGAATTCATAAACGGGAAAAAGCGGTAAACACGAGGAAGTAATGCTTTAATAAAAATATTAACTCCACAACTGTGAAGTGTAGTAAATAAAGTTATGAAAAATGAAAAAAATAAACCACTTCAAGAAAACTGAACAATGTAAGAAAGAAGGTCCGAACTCAACAGATGCCAAACAAGAGGTGATAATTCGGTAGTGGCATGTAGAGGGAGTCACATGCGTCAAATGATAGTAGTGCTCTCCTATTGGTGGAAGCCATGGGCGCGTACGACCCGTCGGGTGATATATCATCGCTCATTTGCCGAGAGATTGAGCGGTATATAAGCCAACCTCTCTCGCCTACTTCTGCCCCACATTATCCTAAGACTTTCGAGCCGGGCCAGGCTGATAACGATTTGATCCTTTGTTCCCGGAGTTTGCCACGCCTTCCCGTTTACTACCGTTTATCTCTCAAGTATGTGATGTTTTGTCTCTTACACATTTTTTCTATGACCCTAGACCTTCCCTCTTACATACAACAACTTTCCGACTCTATTTAGTCTTTCTCCCATCACCCAATATTAGGGTTCACGTGGACTGATTTGCCTCTCAACTGGGGGAGGGCGTAAGTATGCCTTATCCCCCACGGACTTCAGATCTGTCCATCCTTGCTTATCATCAGGCAGACTATCCTTTTCTTGACCAAAAGTTGTTGAGGTCAGTTCTACCTGTTTTTTTTTTGGGGGGGGGGGTAGCAAACCCAGATTACCTTGTCCAACTTACCTAAGCCAAATTTTCTCGCTCTTGTCTCACCCTCAAGACCCTGCTAAGGTACCTTTCCTCCTTTCACCTTCTGTCAGAGGCTTTTCACAGGAACCCTGAGGGAGTTTCTGTTGAAATTCTCTCCATCCTTACTTCTACGTTAGCTCGTCTGTTGTCTTCGACTATCGAGCTTCCAACGTGGTTTGTTTATTGTTGGGTTTGGTGCTGACCCATCACCAGGCTTCTTTTCTAAGGGACCTCCGCATGGCCACATTTTTGCGGTGTAATGTGATTGACTATGTTTCTGCGTCTTTGAAGTCGAGGGTGTTCTCGGCTCATCAAAATTCTACCCTTACTAACTTGGTAGCTTGTTTGTTGCAGTCGGGGCCGAGTGTGGGACCAGTTCTTGTCTCCCAACCTTCCCCTTCCCAACTTCTTCCTGTCCCACCCTCCCTTGGTGCCACAGTTCAATGATTTACTCGATGACACACGATCCACTAACAGCAGTACTGATGACTACATGGTCAGTTTGGACCCAGTTGGTGCTTGTCTCTTGAATTTCATTCATTGGTGGAAACCTTTTCTCGCCCATATCTAGGTTCACAGAGTGCTCTTGAAGGGATGCATTATTCCCATTCTCTCCCTTTCTCCATTTTCCATTGTTCCTGTCCACCTTCCCTT
>NW_013665823.1:668978-670406 GCF_000517525.1 Limulus polyphemus | reverse complement strand
TCCCTTTCTCCATTTTCCATTTGCCAGAGGCAGTTCAGGACCTCATTGTACAACAGGCTATCAATCCAACTCCACCAGGTTCATAGGGGTTTTACTCCCACCTGTTTGTGGTTCCCAAGAAGACCAGGGACTGGCATCTTGTCATCAATTTATCCTGTCTCAATCCGTTTGTTCACACTCCTTGCTTTACCATGGAGACATACCTTTCTCTTCAGTGAGCATTTTCTTCAGGTTTTTGGATGATCAAGGTGGAAGCATTAATGCTTACCTGCACATTCCTTTGATAGAGCGTTTGCATACATAAATTTGATTTGTCCATTGTGAGGTTGTGTACCAGTTTTGTGCCTTACCTTTTGGCCTAGCCTCAACACCATACATGTTTTGCGATGTGGACCACTTCTTTGCTAGGTATATTCAAGCCATGGGGTTGCATTTCCATGTTTATATGGATGACTGGCTTCTTCTCGCTCATTCTGAACAGGAATCGGCCTGTCACACTCGTCAGCTCCTGACCCATAGAGAAGTGTTTCCTTTGTCCTACCCAATACCTTATCCATTTGGGTTTTTTCTTCAACACCCATCTCAGTCAGGCCAAACCTTCTCCTCTCCGGCTCCATTCTATGGAATGGGCCATTCAGAAAGCCCTGTCTATTCCATCACTTGAAGCTTGCAAGGTTCTATCACTTTTGGGGATGTGGCCCTCCATGACTCCTCTCATACCCTTGGGAAGGGCTAATATGTGTTTTTTTCAGTGGGTCCATGATCAATGGAACCTTGCCCAAGATCCCTTGGACACTTCTATATCCCTTTCCTCATCTCTAGTAGATGATCTCCATTGATCATTGAACATAGCCCACATGCATGCAGGGGTCCTGCTTCCTTCTCCACAGCCAGATTTAATGGATACTCCCTTAAGGGCTGGGGTGCTTGGGTGAATCACCAGGAGGTTTTGAGTGATTGATCTGTGGAGGAGAGTTCTCTTCACATCAATATTCTCGAACTCCTGGCTGTTACTCAGGCTTTGGATAATTTTCTTTCTCTTTACAACCACCGGCTGATTAGAATCCATTCCGACCATTCTACCATGGTGGCTTATATCAATCTTCAAGGTAGCACCAAGTCCAGATTCTTGTGTTTTTGCACTATGGATCTTCTTTATTGGGCCCACACATATTGAATCCATTTGATGATGTCTTATCTAATGGGTGCTTTCAATCTCGTAGCCAATCATCTTTCTCAACTGTATTGTGTTTATCCCATAGAATGGTCCCTCCATCCTGCCATTTTGCAGTGGCTCTGTCTGCATCTGGGTACACCCCATACTGATGCCTTTGCCACCACCCTCAATCACAAATTACCTTGGTTTTGGTCCCCAGTTCCCCATCCCCAAGCCTTGGCTGTTGATGCCTTCAGCCAGGATTAGTCTCA
>NW_013665823.1:652724-667978 GCF_000517525.1 Limulus polyphemus | reverse complement strand
GCATCTGGGTACACCCCATATTGATGCCTTTGCCACCACCCTCAATCACAAATTACCTTGGTTTTGGTCCCCAGTTCCCCATCCCCAAGCCTTGGCTGTTGATGCCTTCAGCCAGGATTAGTTTCATCTATTCCTTTATGTTTACCTTTCCATCCATTTACTTCATCAAGTGGTCTCCCTTATCTATGCCACTCCATGCAAAGTCCTTCTGATTGCTCCTTACTCGCCCTTGAACCTTGGTTCACTTGGTTGCTCCAACTGCAGGTGGTCCCTCCTCTTTCCTTCCATCTCGACCTGCTCCCTCAACTCCAATCACCTGTGCTGTCTGTCCTCCATCTTCACAACTGGCTTTTGTCAGGTCCATGGCAAGGAATTCTGTTTTTTATTCACAGAGTAGCATTACATTTAGCCAATTGCAATCGCCCTTCTTCTTTGGCCATCTATCAACACAAGTGAGGTGTATATCACACTTGGGGTTTCTGGGCCTGTCACCCAACAGTTGCCTGTATCTCCGAGTTTCTCATGTGGCTCTTTGATTTTAGGGTTTTGAGCAGTGTTATCCTATATCTCTCATTTTTCCCATTTTTACAGGGTCTTTGCTTCCCATCCTTTTCATGTTGATCCATTTCTTCTGGCTCCATCAGCCACCAAGGTGTCTTGCTCCCTGTCTAGATCATTAACATGGCCCATCATGCACTCACTTTACCTCCATTCGAACCTCTCTCTATGTGTTCTCTGTTTCACCTCTCTTTAAAGGAATATTTCCTCCTCCTCCTAGCCTGTGGGCATCATAGATCGGATATTTTCACCCTAGACATTATCAGGACCTTTTGCCACTCCTCCTACCTTATCCTTTATCTGGATTGTGCTTTTTTCCTAATACTTCTGTGGCTCGAGATGGTCAGTCCTCCTTTTCTCCTATCTGTCTATTCTCTATACCTCATTTCTACCCTTGTCCTGATCCAGATAGACTCCTCTGTCCTGTTCATGCCCTCTGCTGTTATAGTGCTCACATGGCTTCCTTCTGGGGTCCTCATTCCTGCCTTTTTATACCTTGTCGACTTTCCTCTTCCTGTGATATTTCCACAGATGCTCTGACCAATTGGGTTCAATGTTTGATCCAGTTAGCTTATTCCCCCTTGTCTCCTTCCCAGCATGATTTCTTTCACGTTTCCTCACATCAAATCCGTCACCTTACATTCTCCCTTGCCTTTCATCTTCGTTGGCCATTGGATGAGATTCTACGATTGGGCATGTGAATGACTCCACACACATTCATCTCCTACTTCCTTCACCACATTGCTGTTTCTGCTTCCTAGGGGTATCGCTTGTCACTTGTGGCTATTCTACAGACTTTGGCATGGCTGTGATGTGAGGTGAGTCCTTACCGATGCTTTCTTTTCTTTCAGGGGCCCCTGCTTCAGCTTCACTTTGGATCCTGCTCTGTAGCAAGTGGAGCCTGACCAGGTATTCTGTCTGTACTTGGAATGGGTTCCACTTAGGTGGCTATAACCATTTGCAGACATCTTGCTATCAAATCCATACTGTAAGCCATGTTGATTCTTATACATTTTCCATGGCTATGTATGCTCATCCTTCAGATGATGTGTTTCAAAAAATTACTAGTGTAAATTCCTCATGATAATTGTGTCATAATATGCCCATCCCTAACCATACCACCTATGGATAGTATGTGTAAAACAGAAGGGGATTGCTGCCCATCCCTGCCATGTACAGATGGAATAAATTGGTGTGGTCTGCTTTTAAAGATAGGGTTTTGTGATCAACCATTGCACTGTCTCATGTGTTGCAGTCCCTCCAGAATCTCCATCACTTTTCCCCATTTCTTCCAGTGGAGTATATGGGAGTCCTTACCACTTACCAGTTACAAGCCACTGGGGTGGTTAACCATGGAGGCAACCTGCTGGATAGGTTCCACAAAGGTGGCTATAACCATTCAGTTCAGAGTAGGGTGGTGATGTTCTGCTGGAGTAGAGGGAGTTACAAGATCCTCCAGATGAGTAACTAATTCCTGGAGCTCAGATGCCATGCCCAAATGCAGTTCACCTCTCTGATTGTGTGCTCTCCTCCTACCTTTATGTGGATGTCAGTACCCAGCAAGTGAGGTTTTGAAGATTGAGTGAACCAATCACATAAGTCCTCCCACAGGTTTCGAGTTGTCCACATTCCCCTATCAACGTGTTCTCTGTGTTGTGGGTTGCAGAAGGTCTATGTGACCTGTTTCTGCTTGTGTCCTGAGTTTCCCTTGTTGGGTGATGAGGTTGTTACCATCCTGGGGTTGTTTCGGGCTGGTTTCATGCATGTGATAAACTTCCATCAGAGTCTGGATGACACATTCCCGGATCCCTGGTATTAGGCTAACCTGTAAGTTCTTGGAGTCGAATGTTAGGTTCCCTCTTGACTCTGGGACTTGAGTGAAGATGGTATGATCCTCGTTTTACCCTCACAAGGATGTCAGTACTCAGTGAGTGAGATTTTAGATATAGTTGACTTACTGAGTATAGTCTGTCATGCCCTATCCACTCTACACCATGTGAAACATCCTCACTTGCCCACTTTCCATCATGGGATTGAGTGATTATGATTTTTGTTTAAGATCACATCGCTAAACTATCCTTTCCCATGCGGATGTACTCCCTTTAATGTTCTGCTTTGTCTGGCCCTCCTGATCATATCAATGTTTCCAGCAAAGAGATACTTGACTCAGATTTGGTGTGGTGCCCTTCCTCAGAGCATCTGATCTGCTGTTCTCATTTCATGGGTGTCATCCAGATGCTTTTCTCACACTGGTCCATCCACCATTTCAATGTGGGCATCAAGCTAATCTTGTGAGCAGGAGGAGAATACCTAAATGAAAATGTATTTCCGATAGGTACTTCCCTCCTTTCACATTTCCCACCCATCCTCCCCACAATCTTCCCGTGCTTGCATCTGCTGCCAAACTTCAAAATGATAGTGGATAGTGGTGCATAGAGGGAGTCACTTGTGTCACGTGATAGTAGTGCTCTCCTATTGGTGAAGAGGTGAAGCATGATGATTTGCATGAGAGACGTGTTAGAACTTTAGATTCCAACAGAGGAATGATGAAGGCTTGTGGCATGTGGTTCTGAAAAAGTTTGCATACATTTAGGAAAATTATAACTTTCATTCAATTTCACCTGTATATACAACAGTAGTGAAAATATCTACAGAAAATTAATATTGTACAATTTTAATTCTCTTTTTGGTTGAGCTTAAAATATTAGTTCAACAATGTGCTTCCCTGTTTAAGCAAAGCAGATACTTGTTACTACAGATGTACTTTTCTATTTTTACACATGTTTACATCATGATCAAAAAACGTTACAGAATATACTATATATATATATAATGTCATAAGGCATTAAAGGTAATTTCAGCTTTATTTGTGGTTGTGAAGATGAATATTTATTCTGTTTCAGTTTATTTTACATTTATTGTATACATTAAAGTTGATGTAATTGATTTGTAATAATTAATCTGGCTTTCTATTGTACATTAAGTGACATTTATTATAATAATTTTAAGAAGCTTTTTAATTGTTTGTAGAGAATGTGTATATACATTCCCTCCAATTTTTTTTACATATATATCTTGTACAAATGAAGAACAGCAGTTGATGTAATATACCACACTGAAAAATTACTTTGCATTTTTCACCATTGTGCATTGGTGGTTGCTATTTATTCAATATTTTAATATGGATATTTACATGGTTTTCATTATAGATATTGCCAAAACTGAAACTAAGGGACCTCTTTCTGGTGTGAGAATTATTGACTTAACTAGGTACAGTACCTTATATTGTTTCTGTATAGCAGTTAGATTGATCTGTAGACACTTTTAGTTAATTCTTTAAAATTAACAGTTTGGAAAATTTTTTAACTATCAATATTTTTTTTTCAAATTCCATATGTGCAAATTCTAGGTTTCTAGTGTTTTATTTGAAACATTAATTGAATGTTAGTTCTTATCAGCCATATTATTTTTTAGGTTTATGGAATGTTTTCCATGTTTGTTGTGTAACTCACTTTTTCAGTAGGCCAATTTTTTGGCATATTCTTAGTGTGACTAGATTTACAAACTGAAAACGAGTGGTTATTAAAAATTTGAAATAATTTAACCTTTATTTGAATTACTTTAAATTTATTGAACTGTTCCACACTGTTTCCAAATATATTAACAATGGCATTGTTTTTAAAGTAATTTCAGCTACATTTTTTTGGTGATAGACACATTCACCAACTGTTATAGATCTACCACAGTACTACTACCTACAAAACCTGTACAAACCTGGGTTTCTCACAACATACAGATGGAACCATATTGCCTGTGAAGGCTATTTGGCTTTAACATCCAGTTCCTTACCTTCCATCTCCCATATGTTACATTATATTGCAATATATTTATCCTCAACCTTCTAATGCTGAGGATAAATTATGGAACCTTGTCTGTCCAGTTGAGGTTGTGAATGTACATAGCTAATTCTGTATGTATTTTACTATAAGTGGCACCCTTCAGAACAAATTGCTTTGTGCATATCCTTTTTTTCACCCTTATCAGATTAATTTCCTACTTCAAGGGTGAAGAGAATACCTGTTCCAGAAATAGTGTGGTACCTCACAAGTGTGCTTCATTTTCATATCAGAGCACATCTATTCATTCTGGGTGGTCACTTTCCAATTGGCTTCAGTATTGTGCATCTACTCCAGCTCCTTCACCTTTGCAGTGTGGGATTCTAGCTTTGTGTGAGATGTGGTAAGACCGTATTGGAAGTTAACATTTTTCTTACACTGAAAATGTATTTCCATAGGTACTTACCTCTCTTAACATACTTCTCACCCTTCCTCACCACTGTTATTCTTTTGGAGCCTGCCAATTCTCAAAAGTGAAGATTGAGTGGGAATAGCAGAGGGAGCTAGCTGCACTAATATAGGTGGCACAGTACTATTGGTGGAGAGTAGTCACATGATATGTACATGTTCAGAAATGGCACGAAATTGATGAGGGTATATATAGTGCACTGACCACAAAATATTTTTAACAGTGATTAGAGGGCATAAGAAGATCAAGATAGCTTTGTGTGAGTAGAGGTAAGGAGCTATTGGAAATACATTTTCAGTGTAAGAAAAATTTTAACATTGTGTGAAAAATTTATATTCATAAAGTGATTGATTGTCACCTCATTTATTCAGTAAGAAAAGGTGTTTCCCTATGCTTGTAAATTATCTAAAGTTTAATTTAATAGAAGGATTATGCTCATAAGTACATAGAATTCCACAGGAAAATTTCAAACTTTTAAAATGTTGTTAAGGATACTGGTAATTGTAATAAACATTTCAAACACACATATATTCATAAAAGTAATTTCTTCTATCTGACTAGAATCTTGGCTGGTCCTTTTTGTACAATGATACTTGGTGACCTAGGAGCTGAAGTCATAAAAATTGAACACCCAGGTTTGTCTTCTTCCACGTGTTCATGAAATTGTTTAATTAAAGATACTTACTCAATTATGAAACTCCATGTAAAAATTGTAATGTTTTTAAATACATTGAAAACATTATCTTGTTTTTTCAATAATCATATTTATAAAAGGCACATGGTAACTAGGTTTTCTGGAATCTATGTAGTTTATTAATTTCATGTCTATACATTATTTGTGTTTGTAAATATTTGAATATGTTTTTCAATAAATAGATATCTTAGGTGTTTGCGATACTAATAAGTAAACACACACACATACTGTGTATAAGGATAACATAATTTACTCCCAAATGATAGAAATTATACATATCTTAACTTGGCAAATTTTATGTTCATTGGCTTAGAATTAGATAAATGTTTTTAATAAGGATCGGTTTAATATCTTCTACCTTGTTTTCCTCTAGATTTGGTTAAAAATCTGTAAGTTAGTGCATGTAAATATACAGACATATTTTTTATCATATGTTAGTTTATTGCAGGCTAGAGTTTTGAGGTACAAGTGGTGTCTATCAAAAATAACGTATAAAAATTTTAAAGTCTTGAACATTATAGTCTTCTCAAAATAGCAACCTTTTTTCAGTACAGTATATGTTGTCATGCTCTGAATGATTTCTGCTACTTTGATATTAATGTCAACATATATGAAGAATTATGAGATTTAAGAGATAGAATTTAATTTTCTAGCCAATAGTAAAGTCAAGTTTCATTATTTTATATTCAGTCTAAAATATTAATTCCAGCATTATATTATTTGGCAATATAACTGAAGTAGAAGCAGCAGGTAGTACTGTGAAGACTATATATAAGTATAAATGTACCATGTAAAATACACAAATGGAATTGTATATCTGATAATTTTCTAATATCAGCTTTAGGCTGCTTCACTTCACATGTAGAGCAATAGGTACAAATTTACTGACCTAACATCTTCATTTATGTCACACATGCAGCGGTAGTTCCAATTGCAAATAAATATCTTAAAAATTACTGAAATTTACCATTCTGAAAGCAGGCTCAGCAGCTTTAACCTTATACACATGGGGTCAAAATACACATGCCACAACCTTTTACAGAGTTTCATTCAATATGGCAATATGTATTTGATGTCAGTTATAAACTATGCATTTTACCCTACAATGTAAATTTAGCAACAGTTCATGCTAGAAGATAGTAACTAACAGATATGGTATAAAGGAATACTATATATATATATATAAATAAATTGCAGGTTATAGAGGTTATACAAATGTGATATGCAACTATCCAATGGGAAAACTTATTTTTATTCTTCACATGAACATGCTCTCACACTCCAACATATCAGAGTTTGTCAGACTAACATTCATTCACATGAGTAGAAATACCTTTGAAACTTCAGATGTTTTGTGTACAGTGATGTACATTTTACTAAAAGCTTGCCACATTTTGTGGAGATACACACAGTAAATTTAGAATTCTAGTCAATATTCTGTCTCCATTATGAGATCAGTCCAATGGAATGAGCCTCTGAACATTCAGTTAAAGCAATATTTTTGAGTGATTGAGAAACCTTTCAACAAGCTTTCTCCTTTTTCACTGATCTAAGATTAAAGCAGTAATTATAATACCTGTTTTACCTTTGTACATTATCATGATACAATTGTACACATGATGGACACCTATATAATTCTTCTAAATGAAGCACTGGCCCTTTATTCTTCATTGGCACATATTTACTATGGTTTCAGTTTTAATTAGCAAAATTGTAGCAATTCTAAATCTTTACTAATATTTTGCTGAACATTGAATTTGAACTCTCAGGTTTGTGTATAACAAATGTGAGAATTACAAGTCACTAGCTACTACCTTACATGCATGTAATCATCCCCAGAAGTTTAGCTTGTAGCAAATTTCTTGTTTAAAAATATTTTAAAATTGTAATTCATTCAAAATATAGTTATGCTTCTTTTCATTGTGGATTTAATATTTCAGTAATACTACCGTTCATGCTTACACTGGCATGAACTTTACCAATATTTATAATTATTTGAGAACGAGTTGATTCTAAGTTTTCTTAATTAAACAGTATGATTAACGTAATTAAAAAAAATTGTAGTCTTATCTTTCTCTGCATTGTCAGCCTTGTGTATATTTCCATTTGTTTTCTTTACAGACTTGTGTCCTTGCGCTTCTTTTGCATACAGCTGTGCAAATACTGCCTGTTTATAAATATAGCCAACTGCATATGTTCTTGTCTTAATATTTTCTTGATTACCTGTATGTTTCATGAACATGCTTTTGTTGAATAGAGACATCTATATCTGCTCTATTATATACAATTCATTTAAGAACTTCATGAACATATGACATATTCAGATGATAAAAATGAGTTCATCTTAGAGCAATGGACAGCACAGAATAACAGGATATTCAACAAGATATTTTTATGCAGTTCTCTTAATGTGGCTGAGTTTGAAAAAGAAAGACTAAGACACAATGTAAAACACAATGAAAACAGTCTTTATTTACACTCAAGAGCACAATAAAAATAATGTGCACAGGATGAAAGACGTTGCCTTTACTATATAAATGTTGCATGAAATACTTTTGTTTGAAACTGTTTATTTATCTTTTATTACCTTCTTTCTGAATTATTCCTTTACTATATAGTTAACTATTTGTAATCTCCTAAACAACTTTTAAAGATATTTAATAAGAATTAGACTGAATAAATTCAACATTTCTTAGTTCTCAAGAAATGTAGTATTTACCTAGAGTGACTAGTACTATATTCACGTGACTGAATATTTTCATTTAAATATAAGTAAGGCAATGCTAGTTACAAAGGAAGAACTAAAACTTCACTTATTAAACTGAGGGCTTGAGCTTGAGAGGGGAGAGAGCTAACTAAAAGATCATAGTATTATATACTAAAATATCTATAGTAGTGTATTCTCAGGACACATGCATCACCTATTGGTCCATTTAATTTAAACATAAGGAAAATCATAACCTTGAGATATCACCTGACCTACCTTTGGAGGAACTTCTATTGATTATCCGTGCACAACATTCAGTATTACATGCAGCAATACTCCCATGAGGAGAAAAATATTATATATTTGAAAATGATAAAGGAACAAAGGAAACTAGAACATACTCAGTTTAATGGCTTTCTTGACCACATGCAAAACTTGCACATGTACAGAATAAATGAGAAATTCAGATCAAATACTATATTAAAAGAAGATCGTAATGCATGGTAAATTCATATACCACACTCTGTGGTCTATCCCGGTAAAACTAAATTAATTTCAGAGTGATGGGGTATGTCCATTTGGTCAAGATAGTGATTAATGGAGTACTGCTTTATCTCTGAGTAACCGAGTCATGAGAATGAAATAAACAGACTGGACACAATGTAAAATACAAGAAAACATAAACAGTCTTTATTAATTCATAAACACAGTATGAGTACTTACTTTTGACATGGTGCACTCAATTCTATTGGATCTTTGGTTTCTAAAGCAATACACACCTTAGCACAAAGAAAGCTATCTTTCCTGTCTTAGTTATTTGCATACCACTAGCCTTTAGGCAACTCCCACTTAAACTCATGAGATTTCTCATGATTTGCGCTACTGCATAATGATGCTATTATGCAGCAAAAGCCCTTCACCAGTAGGAGGGTGACACAACTTCCACAAGCACTAGCTTCCTCTATGCATTTGCACTCATGATTTTCATTCTATTCCTCAGCAAAAAACACACCAGACTTGTTTTTTTTCTTTGTCAGTTTAACGAGATTTATAATATTGAGGGAACTTAATTTCCTTCTTTTTTCTTCAAACTATGAACACTAGTTCATGTACTGTCTTTGACTTCTTGTGTGAGTGACTTCAACTGCTGTTGCTCCTTCAGTGGATTTCCCGACCACATACACGGGGTTGGAACCAAGGTTGATGGCACATGAAGTGATGGCTATGGTGCATCAAGAATTGGTTAATTTCATGCAACATTCAGAACAAACTGTAGATGGTCCTATCATACCTGCTCAAGGTTTGATTGTTTGGGAAGAGGCAGATTTGGACAGCTTTTTTCCCCTCCTGAATGTCCCTATCAGTCACGTGCCATTTCGGGGGGTATTGAACATGTCTCTTTCACCATTACGACTTGATTAATCAGGTATGTTCTGTTCTTATCTCCTGTTTCCTATGGTTCCATTCCTGCCCTACTCTGGGACAAGCCTTTGGGTCATATATTATTTTCACCTTCTCCAGAGGGTTCATGTGGATTGTTTTGGGGGAGCAACTGCACTAAGGGGTCAGTATACCTCGACCCCCCCCCCCCCACCCACACACACATACTATGGACGATTTTGCTTACCATCGTTCTGACTTCCTTATTTAGCCTCTCAGCATTTGGAGTTGGTTATCCCTTTGTGGGAATCAGATCACAATTATTCGGTTACCTTTTTCCTTGCAGGTTCCAGTTTCTTGGGCTTCTGAAACTCACCATCAGTATACCCTATGATCTAGGCTCAAGGCCAGACTTCTTCACTTTGCTCACGTTTGGAGGTCCTTTTCTGTGAATACTTGGGTTCTAAGAGTCTGGTCCTCCAATTTCATTACCGGATCCCATTTCATGCAGCATCTTTCCGAGGCAGCTTGATATTTACTTCACAATGTGCCACTTATTGAGGTGGTCCTTCTTGTCCTGAGTTTTCTTCATGTTTGTTTGCTGTTCCCCACATGATGGGATACTGGATAGACTCTGCCTGGTGGTTGGATTGGGACAGCTCTACTGTGGGTGTTACTCTTCCCCCTTCTTGTCTGGAATGTCTCCTTTATGGATGTTTTCCAGTTGGGGAGCATATCTTGACTTTCAGTAGGTTTGGAGGAGATGAACTCTTTCCATGCCCCCTTTCCATTCAATCTTGTCAAGCTTTACTTCACTTCCTTTGGGCTCTTCAGGACCAGTTGGTGATGCCGCACTCCAAAAATTCTACAGTAGTCTTATACATCTCCAGGCTAGGAGGCACTCAGTCAAGAGGCCTCTGTTTCTATTGGGCCCACAACCATCACATTACTTTGTAGGCATGTCTTCTTCCAGGTGCCCTGACTCTTGCCATGATTTAGGTATCCCATCCCGATAAGATTCTACCTATGGAGCGGTTTTTGGATCCTCAAGTTTTTCAGGGGTTGAGTGCTCAGTAGGGTGTCCCAGATTTGAATGCTCTTGGCACTCATTTCAATACATAGCTTCCCAAATTGTGATCTCCTGTTCCTCATCCTTTGGCTGGAGCAGTAGGTGCTCTCTATCTGGATTTAACAGGTTGGTACCTATAAGCATATCTTCCTATTTGTCTTCTTCCATGTGTCCTTGTTATAATTCAGACCACTCCATGGTGGCTCTTTAGTGGCTGGCTCAAACTTGGTTTCCACTGCTGTGCTGGCTTTTGGTGTCATCCTTTTCCTTTATTTCTGATACTCCTACATCAGCCCAAGTCAGGCATGTATTATCCACCCATTCCCACACAGTGTATTAATGCATGGTCAAGTTTTCACATTGTGTGGCTTCCTTAACTTCTGTCCTTCCTCCATGGTGGTTTACTAACATCATTGGTACACATGCTGCTGAAAGTTTGATTAACGTGGTTATCGTTCTTCCCATCCTAATGTTCCTCACATCACGTCCATTTTTGACTTGGTTTTTTGACAGTGGCCTTTTGGTTTCCTCTGTTATAGGCTATCAAGTGGATTTATCAGCCACATTTTAGGTTTGCAAATTGGCTTGTGTCTTCTTGTCCATGTTGTTTTGTTCCTTTTGCACTTCCCATTCTACTTGCCCTGCTTCACTCCCTGATTGGAATTTCATTGTGGTTTTACATGCTTTTACCCATCTTCCTTTCAAATCTTTATCTTTGTGTTCATTATATTTCCTTCTTTGAAGTCCCTTTTCTTGCTTCTACTTGCATGTAAATGTTGTAGTTCAGTTGTGTTCATGATTGATGTCTGCTGCATTTTTATTGCATAGTTTCTACATTCTCCTCTTTCAAGATTGTTACTTTATGCCCAAAACTTTGGCTGCTCGATAGGGTAATTCTGCATTTACACCCATTTCCATTCCTTCCATATCTCACCTTTATAACCATTCTGATCCTGACTGCCTCCTTTGCAAGGTCAGGGTTCTCTGATAGTATATGACATGGTTCCCATTTCCATTTGTTTATTCCTTGGACTCCTACCCCTTTCTGTGACTTTTCTCCTATTACCCTTACATGTTGGATTTGCCAGTTGATTCACCTGGTGTAGTCTTCCCTTTTCTCCTGACAATTGTTGTCTCTTTCATTTTTCTTCCCAGCAGATCCATTGCCTTACCATGTCCTTGGCTGTGCATTTCCATCTTCCTTTGGATGACATCATTAGTGCAGATATGTGGATCACTTCATATAACTTTACACCTTTGTTTCTCAATAAGTGGTAAGTACTCGATTCATTTCCTTTCTTGCATGTTTGGATCCCATTCTGTGGCGAGTTTTGCCTGACCAATTATATTTAGTCTTAAATTCGCACTGTAAAACTTGTGCTCATATAACGTCTCAGATGATTTGTGGCATTGAGGCTCTTCCTACTGCAGATCTGATGTACAATTTCAGATGCCATATTGTGCCCACCATTGAGATGGGGTGTTCCACAATACTGCTAGTAGGTATATCTCATGGTATTTGCTTCATAAATATGTTTGTCCTAGGTTGTACATCATAGACTAACATGAGTAAAGCAGACAGGGATTACTTCCCATCTCTGATGATCAGTGGTGTTTAAAGCTCTTCTTACCGTGGACCTGATGTAAAATTCCAGATGCCACCAGGTGTTGGTTGATCGACTCTGTCAGTGTGATCTCTTCTTTTCAAAATAGGCTATCACGGTCACCCATTGCACTGTCTCCAGTGCTGTGGCCTCTGGACTCTCCATCACACATTTTCTCTCCTTCTAGTGGACTATGGGAGTCCTTGCCACTTACAATTCCTAGCTGCTGGAGTGGTGGACCATGGAAGCCTGTCCTCTTGAATGTACACAATACTACTCAGTTGAGAGTAGGGCAGCGGCATTCTGCTAGAGTAGATGGTGTGACACCTTTCCTACCGTGGACCTGATATACAATTCCAGATGCCGCCTGGTGTTGGATGTAGCACTCCACCATCTATTGCAGTTTGCCCCTCCAACTGAGGCACCCTCCGTCTTACCAGATGCCAGTTTCCTGTGGATCTGGTGTTGGTTGGAGCCAGACCAGCCACAAATGTTCTCACATTTATTTGGATGTTTAACACAGACTGGATGATAAATTCCCAATGCAGTCAGATTTTGGAATTGATATGCAACCCCAAATAGTAGTCCTGGATGTCAGTTCCTAGTGGATTTGATGTTCATTGTAGCTGGACAAGACACGGGAATTCCTGCATATACAAGGTTGGGTACCCTCCTCCTTCTGCAGACTGGAGGAAAAATTCCCAGTGTCAACAGGTTTTGAATGGGAAATGAACACCCACCTGGGCTCTCCACCTTCCTACCATCTGCCAAATGTTGGTTTCCAGTGGGTCTGATGTTAGTTGTGTTGGAGGTGTGCACATGTAGAGATGGGTTCTTGGTACAGAAGCCCCTCTTCCATCCAACTCGCGGCTTGACAGTTGGTTGAGGTTGAATTCCCAATTATGATCTGTTGCACTATAGCCACTCTGTACCTAGGGGACCCTTTAATTTCTTTAACTTTTTATAGGGTCCCTCCTTTGTTTCGACCCTTTTGGTGACACATTACTAATGGGCAAAGAGTATACCTGCCTCAGAAGTGGTGTGGTTTCCCACATGTGTGTTATTTTTTAGTTCATTCTCATACCCATTGTTTTCCTTTTGGTACTTCCTAAAGGGGATTACCTTCTCACTAGCCCTCCACCTGTTGAATGTGGGATTGTAGCTCTTTGTGAGAGGAAGTAAGATATTGTATCAGAAGTCAACATCTTCCTAAACTGAAAGTGTATTTCTGATAGATATTTACCTCCTATCACATTTCCCACCCATTCTCCCCACTTCCATTGTGGTTCATTTTTATCTGACCAATCTCGAAGTGATTAACAGCTGCAAGGCTAGAGAGAGTGCTAGTTATGATAGGGGTAGTGTCACAATCCTATTAGTGGAGGGTTGCTGCATAATCATTTGCATGTTATTATACAGATATCTCATGCCAACATACATGAGGGTAAGTTGGAGTATCAAGGCTAGTGGCAAGCGATAGAAGACAGTACAGAAGAGAAAATCTCTTTGTGAGAATAGGTAAGTATCTAGGGGACCAATGAGGCATAAAATGAGACCAAATGTAAAATAAATTTAAAAATAGATTAATGACCAGCATTAACTTGGAGGGGCAACAATATTTCAGGGGCTAGTTCCCTGCTAATGATGTCCCGGTCACAGACCTCTAAAGTTTTTGGTACTTTATGGTACTTCTCAATGCTATTAATTATATGCATCTTTCTGTGGCAGCTTGAATAGACTGTCTTTAGCACACTAGGTGAAAATCACCACTGACTACTTGAAGAACAACAACAAAAGCATCAATGACATGTATGTATGTTCTAAATTCTGATTGCCTTTGTATATTCCTAACATTGTGCAAGAAAAATGCACTGAAATTAACAATAACTAAAAAGTAGGTTTAAATTATATTTTTTCTACTAAATTCCGAGATTGCAAGAAAACAGTTGATAATCTCATCAATCCTCCTCTAGGAGGTGGAGATGAGACAAGACGATGGGGACCCCCATTTGTGAAAGAAGAAAGCTGCTATTTCTTATGTGTCAATAGGAATAAAAAAGTAAGTTTGTAGTAGTGAGTTAAGTTTCGTATATTTATGTACATGTTCTCTGTTCTCTGACACATGGTAAATAATGTGCATTGAGTTTTCTGTTTTTTTTATTGTTCATTACAGTTTAGTGGCTATTAAGCTGAAGAAAATTCAATTAATTGGAAATAATAATGAGAAATCATAATGGCCATATTTCAGTTACTTGGATAGTTGAATTGATTGAACACAATAATGATCAGAAACACTAATTTTGATTAATTGATTGTTTTCATGATGTTAATCAATGCAGTCATCATTTTTATTAATTGGTCATCTTGCACCCACTAATTGATATAATTAATGTTCATAAGTAATTAGTAATATCAAGTTAACCACCTAGCTTTATTCATTAGAAACATGTATTATTAATTAGTAGTGAAATCAAGTTTTCACTTGTTATTATGATGTGCTGAATGTTTTTATATGAATCAAAGTTTCATTAATGTCAAGACATGCTTCATCTTTTCATTACTAACAACATTGAACTGATGTGACCCCATTGGCTTATTACACTCTCTCTGCAAGTGTTCCAGAATACTTGAATTTTTCTTTTCTGAGTTCCTCACATGTTCTTGAATAAAAAATAATAACTCATTTTGTTGAATTAATGTTGTCTCAAGAATAGTCATAACTCATTTAGATCACTTTAATAAAAGTAAATCCTTAAGTACTTATGGTAAGGTTGTGAAGATTGGATATCAGTCTTTGCCATGGTCAATAGCCTATATGATTACCTAATTCTAATTTTACTAACTTTATATATAACTAAATAGCTAACTAATTTCTATGTATGTTTGGTTTTGTTTCTAATTAATGTTAGTTTCTAAGGGACGAATAATATTACATAA